>NW_020956549.1:219068-290192 GCF_003031625.1 Empidonax traillii
GGCTATTGCCGCTCGCTCCTGACGTGGTCCCCGATCATCCTCCTGTGGTAGGTAGCCAGGAAGATGTCGTTGTCCCGGGGGCAGTCGTAGTGGCAGGAGCACACCTTGATGAACATCATCTTCCTGTGGAAGGAGTCTCCCTCGGGGCAGCGGAACTCCACGTCGGCCGTGCTGGTCAGCTCGGGGGTGCAGCACCGCCCGTCCCAGCAGCTCCCGCAGAACCGCGGCCGGTACGAGCGGGTGCTGGTGCACCCCGAGAACTCGAAGTGGAGGCTCTGGCGTGGCCTTGGGGTCCTCACACACTTCTTCCCTTTCTAGGGAGGGAGCGGGGGGGTTAGCACAGACAGGAAAAACACACCGAGGCCTCCGCTCCATCCCCATCGCCATGCGATGGGGCACAGGGACAGCGGGACCACGGAGCAAACCCCGTGAGCCAGCGCCTTTCCCAAGGTCTCCCCTGGCATTTGGGGAGCTGGGGCCCCCCCTCTCCCCAAGCCCCCTACCTTGGTTTTCTCCACGGGGAAGTCGCAGGGCCGGACCATGCAGAGCCGGGTCTCCTTCTCCAGGCGGCACCGGGGGTTGTCGTTGGTGACGCGGGCGGAGATGCCCATCCCGCAGCTCCGGGAGCACGCGCTCCACGCCGTGGTCTGCACCAGGCAGTTCTCCTGCAGGTTGTTCAGCTCGGGCTTCTGGGCTGGCTCCTCCCTGAACACTGAGCCGTGGGGAAGGGACACAAGGCGAGGCTCAGAGTTTGGGACAAAGCGTGGCAGCTCCACGGCTGCTCCCAGCCTGGTCTAACGCTGCAGGAGCAGCAGCAGAGGTCTGGCCCATCCCATGAGCTGCTCGGCCTCTCAGCAGGGGGAGGATGCAGGGAAGCACTTCCTACCACAGCACGGCACCAGCCAGCTGTGCTGTGACACCACAGAGCGCACACGGCATCACTGAGGTCTCACATCAGCGGCTCTGGTACCCACGTGCCAATACACAAAACCATGACCAGTTCCAAACCAGTCGCTGCCCCAGTGCACAGGTAGTTTGGACCCTCTCCTATTCCCCAGCAAACAGCTCCTGGCCCCATTCCAGGTACCCCAACTCACTGGTAGTTTGAATCCACCCCTCTCCCCCAGCTGATCTCTCCCGTTCCCATCCCACCCGCCCCGCTCACCCGCCATGGCCGTCCCGAGGTCATTGTCACTCTCCTCCTCACACACCCACTCCTCGCAGCACTTGTTGTGGACCCGGACCCTGCGGGGGCGGGGGCAGTCGGGGGACGGCAGGCGCAGGTCGTCGGAGCAGAGCGGGATGCAGCCCACGGCCCCGTCCAGGCAGATGCACTGCAGTTTGCACGTGGGCTGGAAGGTCTCCCCGTTCAGGTAGATCTTGCCCAGCAGGTCACACGTTGCGCCCTCGTGAGCTGTGGGAGGAGGAGGAGGAGGAGGGGAGAGGAAGAGCTGAGCAAGAGGCTGAAGTTCTGCCTCAGGAGGGGCAGAGCCCGCCCTGCCCTGCTCTGCCATCCCAGTGCTGCATGGTTTGATGTTTGCCTCCCTGGACTCAAAGGCTGCTCATGACATCCATTTTTTGGAACCACCAACCCTCCCAAAGCTCTCTAGAAAAATTTCTTCTCCATTTGGGTGAGCTACCAAGTGTGAGTTTGTCTTTACAGCCCGTTTGTCTTTGCAGTCTTTACAACCCCAGTCAGTGCCTGGTCAGTGGTGCCACATCCCTGACACGGCACACGAGCAGCAACTTTGCTCCTCGCTACTCCTGGCAGACCAAAAGGCAACGTTCTCCCAAGAGCAGCTGGTCCCCACGTGGCTGATGGCACCTACAAAGGAAATGACACTTTGGGTTGGTGACCTTCCTGGCCCCTCTGTGATGCACAAATCTCTTCTTCCTTCCAGCTCCAGCTTTTTCTAGTTCCCTCTCTTCTGATCTCCGTGTCTCTCATCTCCAGCCCTCCTACCAGTCTGTCCCTCCTCCCTAATAAAACCTGTTCATAAAAGGAAACACAACAATGTCTGACAGGGAGCAGCAAAACCTTCACTCTGCAACAACTTGTTATATCTGGCTTAGCCGAAAACTTTCCCAGTGGAAGTTTTCCAGCAGAAATCTCTTATTTGATCGAGATCAGGAATGGTTTCAATAGGAACCAACTGAAGCATTTCATTTTGATATCAAAAGTTTCCCTTATGCTCAACCAAAATACTCGTGGGACAGTGTCCATTGAGGGAAGTGTTTTGCTCTGGTAATTATTTTAGACACTGCAAAAGATCAAGATGAAATATTTTGATAAAATGGGAGCAGAAAATTTTGACACAGCCAAATGAGTATTCTAAATAAACCTTGGACAATTTTGAGGTTTTGGGGGGTTTTTTAAATATATAGATATTTAGACATATTTTTAATTTTTTTTTCTTTCAGCCTGAAATGAAATGTTGAAATCTCGGAGTCGTTCACAGGACAGAAATCCTGATTTTGGACAGTTCTCAGCAGCTGCTTCTTTCTGCAAAAAGAGCCATGCAAACCTCTATTGGGAAGTTACCAAAATGAAGGATTCTTGGCTGCTTGTGGAGGCTTCCCAGGAAACCTGATCTATTTTGCCCTTAGTCCTGCTCACCCGGGGGACACTGTGTCAGACAGAAAGTGTTTGGACTAAACAAGGATCAAGAGTCTCTTTCCATCCCATCCCTCGAGGGGACACAAATCCTTCCGGATTGTTCCAAACCGGAGCTGGATCTCGACTGGCAACTCTTTTCGATGCCGTTGGGATAAAAATACTCCTGTGCTCCAGCTTAGAAGTTTCAAAATCCTCACTTTTTCCACCGGAGTGGAAGCCATCCATCCACCCTCCCTCCACACAACCATTCAGGCTTATTTTTAAACCCTCTCTCCCTGTTTTTCAGCCCGAGCGCTCTCCTGTCCCGCTGAACGGACCGTGCTGTTCCCTCTCCTCTCTCCCTCCCTCACTCCAGGGGTTGATTATGTTTTCCAAACTCAGTGGTTCTGTCGTGCCCTTCATTACCCTCCCTGACCTCCCTTTCCCAATGACCTGATCCAGTTAAGAGGTGGTTCTTTATTCCCTGGCACTGCCCGACCCCAAACACCAACTCCAGCCAAGGAGACTTTTGCCCTTTCCCACAGGGAATATGGCAGGGCTCAGGGAGCCTTTCCAGGTCCCAACACCCACCCAGGCCACCCTAGCACTGGTAGGGACCCCACTCTAGAGTTACTTCAGGATTGTCTCTACCTTTCTGATACTCCAAGGTATCTGCAGGAAGAGAAGGATTCCTCTGCATTGAGTGGAATGTGATAACATTAAGCAAATACACAATAATTTTGCCTCTTTCACAACTCCAGCTGCCTGCCCTGCCTCCAAAATCTCCCCCTCTTCCAACAGATCCACGTGGACACCACAAGAACGTCACCCAAGGACCTTAGGGCCCAAATCCTCAGTTGATTTTTGGGAGATATCCTGGTCTGGGTTTGCTTTGGAGTTTTGCCATGAAAAGCTGAATTTCTCACTTAAAAGCAGGAAGGACAGTTGTGTCAGCAAGTGTGATTTCCCCCACAGCAGGAATGTGAGACTCTTACTCCAAAATGTTTGGATCAAACCTGTTAGGTCATGGTGAACACGAAGCACTGTTACCAGAAGGATGTCCAGGATGGGAGATTTGGAGATGGAGATTCCCCCAGTCCTGAGGGAATCACTCCTGTGATTTCACTGCCTTTCCTCCACAAACCCACAACTCATTCCCAGTGGGAATGATGCAGCCTGCAGTTCACACCTGCCGGGTGTTGTCACACCTACATTCACCTCATAAAGCTTCAATCCTCAGCTCTCAGGTGTCAATGCCTACAGAAAGTACCAGGAGCTCCCGTGGCTCCTACAGATCCCAAAAAAAACTGGGTGAGGGAAATGAAACAACTTATATAAACTTTTCAAAATAATAATAATAATAAAAAAAACTTCTACAAGTTAGATTCATCTGGACAAGGGCCTGAAGCTTCTGGCAGAGATGGGGCAGAGGAGTCTTGTTTTTAAGCAAAGAACAGGAGATTGAGGAAATACTTGCCTTTTTTTTTTTCCTCTTGACCAAAGTCATTTTTGCCTGTTTTAAAAAGAGCCACCAAATAAATAAAAAAATAAAATCAAAAAGAGTTTTCTTTTCTGGCTGAAAAGAGGCACGAGGAGAGAAAACAGTTCCTTGCCTTCGTGTTTACCTGGCTCAGGAATTTCCATGTTCCACATGGACACGATGCAGGGAAGGAGCTGTTCAGCTCTTCCCACCCACATATTCCAGCCAGAAACACGCTTTGGGAGCAGCCAGGTGCAGAACACCCATATCCAGTGCAAGGCAGGGGGGTTTGGGGTGGGATTTCCCAAGGAAAAATGCTTTCAGTAAGAGCCCAGATTGCTGATATTTACCCACGGGGATAAGAGGATGTGTCCTAAGGATGTCCCAGGACACAGGAGAGATCCACAGCCCCACTCATGCCTTGGGGGCTGCAGGAAGGAGCTGTGTGTGTGTGTGTGAGTGGATTTATTCTGGGAGGGGGCCACGGAAAACCACCCAAGAACAGAACATGCAGGTCTCACCTAAACAGATCCCGCTGCCTCTGTGGATCTTGGAGAAGTCGCAGTAGAGTCCCTTGTGGTGGTCGCAGGGTCTGTGCAGGGAGCAGAGCTCTCCCAGCTGCCTGGCACACACCTTGCAGCAGCCACAGGCATCCAGCACGTGGCTGGTGCCAGCAGGGCACTGCAGAGGCTGGGACGGACACTGGCATGGGAATGTGCAGGCCTGTGCTTCTCCCTGGAGGGCAAAAACCCACCGAGAGGATGAGTTCAGGCAGGGAAAGGGAAAACACGGCTCTGCCACAAGCACAGACACCCCAGAGAGAGGAGGGAGAGCCCAAGGACTCACAGGACTTTTCTAATCCCTCACTCATCTGGAGCTCAAGGGGGAAAAAAGATACCTCTGGGAAGCAAAGCCAAAACAAACAGGACAAGCAGTAGCTCGGAGTCCCCTGCACAGCTCACCCCCCTCCTCCCTGGAAGCAGTAACATAGTAATTATTAACAGAAAGCAATTCCAGCTCTTACACAGGACAAACATCAAAACCTCTGCAGCAGCAGCAGCAGCTATGGTTGAAGGGGGGTTTCCTGCTCTGGAAAATCCAGGATGTGTCCAATACCCCAGTCACTGAGTCTGAGCCACCCTTGTCCTGCATCAGCCTGGAGCAGCTACAGCAGCTCAGCTCTGGATGTGCCCAGACCTGAGAGATGTGACACCCTGACTGTGGACACTGTGGCCTCTAAAGATCCTCTGAAACCTCCTCAGTGCCAGCTCCAGCCTGGTTTTCTCTTCCTGCCCACTCAAGTCCCCCCCTTGCCCTGCTCCATCACCACTCCAACCTGCTCAGGCGCTGCTGCACGTGGCTCAGCTCCCACCCGGGGCTGACACAGTCTTTGCACGTGGATGATGCTGCCAAAACGCCCTGGGATCCTGCCCTGCTGTGACCTGGGTGGAGAGGGAGGCATCCAACTGGGCAAGACCCTCCCAGCTCCACTGGCAACCTGGGAGAGGGGCAGCCAAACTGGGAAGAGCCTGAGGGCAGGCAGGGTGGGAGACTCACACCTGGGACAGATGTCAGAGAATAAATTTCTCTTTCTTTGCAGCTCTGTTTGCACTTGTCACATCCCACCCAGCCCTCCCTCGGGAAACAGCCTCCTTGGATATTGTGTTTGTCACCAATAACAGCAGGAAAACTTTTCCAGCTGTTTTGGCTGTTGCTCTGACTTGAGCTCACGTGGGGTAGGAAGGTGCCAACTGCTCTGTACGGCTGGAACACCCAGCACAGCCCAGGGCAGGACTGGGACCGGGCTAAACCTTCCCTCAAAGGCATGGAATTATGGAATCATAGAGTATGCTGAGCTGGAAGGGACCCACGAAGATCATCCAGTCCAACCCTTGGCCCTGCAAAAACACCCCAAAAATGCCACCTTGTCCCTGAAAGGATCATCCAAAGCCTCCTGCAGCTCTGGCAGCCTTGGGGCTGTGCCCACTGCCCTGGGGAGCCTGTTCAGTGCCCAACCAGCCTGTGGGGGAAGAACCTTTCCCTGAGATCCCACCTAAACCACCTCAGACACAAATCCAGCCATTCCCTCTGGTGCTCCCGAGGGGGTGATTCAGGAATCAGCCTGATTCTCCTGGATCCCTCCTAGCAGGGAGAATTTGGGAGCCAAGCCGCTCCTGCCTGCAGCCCAGCTGTTCCCAGCCGGCAGTGCTGGCACGTCACGGGGATCAATTCCCAACCACTGAAGTTCATTAAAAGAACTAAAAATACAGAAATCCCCCCTACTGTTTTTCATGTAGGCAACTGCTGGAGCTGCCAAGGGACGTGTTATCCAGCCCAGGGTGAGTGGGTGGGGGGTATGTGAGCTCACACGAGGCAGAGCATTCCTGACACGGGATCTGTATTGAGATGCAACCCATGCACTTCAGAAAAAAAAAAATAATGGCAACAAGCATTTTCCAGTGCAGTGTCAGCCACAGGCCATAGAAAGAAACACTCCCAAAATAGCTCTCCTGCTGAAATCCAAACCAAAACAACCTCTTTTGGGGTGACAGAACACAGAGGGATTAAACCCATCCCTGGAAGTGTTCAAGGCCAGGTTGGATGGGGCTTGAAGCAACCTGGGACAGTGGAAGGTATCCCTGCCCGTGGCAGGGGGTTGGACAAGATGGTCTTTCTGTTCCTTTCCAGCCCAAACCATTCCATGATTCCAGGAGTTCTCTTCCTTGCCCTCATTAATCCTTGATGGTTCTGGTGATTTCCTTGATAACTCACCCACACAAACCACCCCACCTGGTTTCACCTTCAGCTCCCAGCAGCTTCACTCCCTCCCTGTATCACGGCTGCTTTCAGGGTGTCTGGATTCAGATCTCTGGCTTGTCAGAGACCTGCTGGGTGACCCTGCTCCCCCCTCTGCTCTGCCTCATTTCCCTCAGCTCAACCCCCCAGTCCATCCTGGTTTTCAGGGCTCTTTCCAACACTCCAAGACATTCCCACCAGTCAGCTCGGAATTGCCTCCCTCCATCACCCAGGGGGTGTTGGGGCTCCTGTTTGCTGGTTTTATTGCAGAGCAAAGTCAGCCCGTGCTATTTATAACTCCTGCTGCTCTCCCAGGTCCAGGAGAGGAGGGAATGAGCTGGAATTGGGTTTGGCTCACACACCCCCTGGCCTGGCCAGGGGAACCTCTGGAGCTGGGAACAGCTGGGAGAAAGTCAGTACTGAACCAACCTCCTGAGTCTTCTGTTACTCAATTCTCTTTCACATAGGCTAACTAGTGGATTTTATTGGGATTCCACCTGCATTCTTTCCTAGGACTGCTTCTAGGAGTTGTTTCAATACAGGGTGGAAACTGCCCAAAGAACTGCCCCAAAGAACTGCCCAAACTGTCCCCAGGAACTGCCAGGACTGGAATTAGGGGCTTTGCTGCAGACCCAAACGTAACACAAAGCCCAGCATCTCCACATAACCTGCCACTGACCCGTCCAGAGGGATTCAACTCAGGGAACATTTCATTTTCTTCCCTCTGCAGAAGGGGCTGCCCCAAAACTCACTTTTGCTCTCACTGAGCAGGATCCTGATTTCAGGATCACTGCAGCCTTGCCCTTGTTTTCTGTTGAGGTTGGCAGAGCACTTCTGTGAAGTCTGAGAGCAGCAGAACACAACCAGCCTCAGGGATCGAGGCTGTGCAGTTTAGTTCTAAAGCCTGGAATATCAGCTCTCCCTGCTGCTGGCTTTGCTGGCACCTCTTGCATCCATCACAAACACTGTGTGAGAAGCTGTGGGACTCCCAGGACTCCTGAGTGATGGCCAACATGGGAGTGCCAACACTTGGATAGAGGATTCCCTTGCCTCTGCTCTGTCGTATTCTCCACCTCTGACTTGCGGGTCCCATCGCAGCTGACAAGCCAGAACAAGCTCCCTCCCAACTGCCAGCACCAAACCCAGCTACTTGGGGGTGAGAAAGAAGGAGAACCTTCTTCCTGCTTCAGATTCACATAAAAACTCTTCCTCTGCACCCTAAGGAGGGCAAAAAGTTGGGGACAAGAGCTCCCACCAGGTCTGTGGCACCCTCAGGATTTCTCCTTCCTCATCAAGGTCCACAGGAGCCCAGGGAGCCAGCTGAGGGAGCCAAACCTAAGAGGACTTTTAAAGTTTCCTTGGGCTCATGACTGCACTCAGAGGGCTGGGAAAGGAGAGTTTTGAGCCTAGCCAGGGGTTAATGCTGCAAGGTAGAGGTGAGACAATAAATACCCAACTAGTTCTCCTTGTGCTCCAAGACTGGCAGTAGAGAAAGCAGCCAAAGCACAGCTGTCCATCCTCCAAAACATGGGATTATTGTGGATAAATCCCTGCTCTCCCTCTATCACAGGCTCTCAAGGCACCTTCCCAAGGCTGTTGCAGCACTTTGTACAACAACCCACAAGGGGAGACAAGAAACAGTGACCCCATTCCCAGTGGGGACACAGAGACCTGCCCAGGCTGAGCCTAAACATAACTCCCAGAAACCCTGGAACTACTCCCACTTCTGAACAACACAGCAGGCAGATCCAGGAGTAACAGCGCTCGTTTACTGCCTTGATCCACCAAAAAAAAAAAAAAAAATCACAGATTCATTTAGTTTGGAAAAGACCTTTATGGTCATTGAGTCCAACCTCATGTTCAGAGCCCAAAGAGAGGTAAAACTCCCATTTCTGAGGCAGGTTTAGGGAGAATGACACATCTCAGAGTGATATTTGAGGGTCACAGCAGTGGGATTCACGGTTATTGTTTATATGACAAACACGATGCTGCCAAAGATGAGCCAGTGCAAGAACCCAAATGGCAGCAGTTACCCTCAGATCACACCCCAGGGCACATTCCTGGCAGGAAAGGGGCTGGCACACTCCAAGTGCTGCCAAGAGCATCCAACAGAGCTCACCAACCAGGAGTTTATTGCCTCTCTCAGCACAACAAGCCCTGCAAGTGCTTCCGTGAACCCGATTTCCTGATGAATCCAAAAGGTACTTCCAACAATTTAGAGCCATTAATGACTGCTGGGACCTTCCTGCCAGTCCTGGCACGGGAACAGCACACAAACATCCTAAGAGGAATCAGCTGCTCTGTCAGGCACTTGTATTAACAGGAAAACAGGCACAAATCCTGCTCTGCAGTCCAATTTTCCCCTGGGGATCACTGGTTTTGGGAGCACATGGGTGGGTTCTGTGGCAGCTAGGGAAGGATGGGGACGGTAAGGAACTGGGATATGAGACTGTATTCCTTGCAGTGACACAAACTCAGTGACTGACTTTTCCCTCTCTCTGTTCTCTTCTCCCCCTCGTAAACCAGGGCTGGCCTTTGACTGCCGGGAGGGGGACGAAACAAAACCCATTCCCACGTGCCAGGAGCCCCGAGATCCGTGGATGACTCGCGTTACAGGGGGCAGCTCCAAGCCCGGTTTAATTACACAGCTCGCTGGCGTCGCTCTGCTCCCAGCCCAGCTTCCCTGGGAAACTTGGGAGCAGGTGGGAAGAGTTTCCCAGCCCAAAGCCCTCTCATGAATCCAAGCAAGAAGCTGCAGAGCCCGGGCAGAGCTGTACGTACCCAGCCAGGGGCGAGGAGCAGCAGGAACACGGTCCGGGTCACTGTCCCCAAGTTTCCAGACATGCCGAGCACTGGGAAGGGATCCAGGCTGCCGACCGACTCCCGCTCGTTCGGAGTTTCCCGTCCTTTTGGAGCAAGTTGCACATCAGCTTCTCCTTAAATATCCTCTGGAGGGGGCGGGCCCCGCGCTGAGAGACGGGCTTGGAACCGAGCCCGGAGGGGTGCAACAAAAACTGCCCAAATTCCAGGGAACGCGAGCGGATTCCTGCGGCACCCGCGGTTACGGGGCTGCCACTGCTGCCCGCAGCCAGGTTACCTTCCAGGCGGGGAAATCAAACCCCGCTAAAAGCAGGGTTATTCTGTTTTCATTTTTCACCTCTTCCCAGCTCCCGGAGTAGGAATCCTGGCACGGCCTCGCTGTCAGAGCCCCCCTTTCCCCGCCTGCAGCCGTTCCTGTTCGGCTGCAGGAGCTGAGGGGTGAATAAGCAGAGATTTGCGGGGCTCGGTGTTGGAGCAGGAGGGAGGGATGGGAAGTTTGGAGCCGTCAGGTGTCACCTCTGTCCCTGCATCGCTTGTGATTCCAGCTCCCAGAAATTAGACTTTCATCCCTAGAACTCCTGCACGAGGCGTGCTTGTAAAACTCCTGCGTGTTTTTACAAGGACACGAAAAGGTTTGGTAAAGGATGAAGAGGTTTGATAAAGTGCAGCAATTCCCTAAAGTGCTTTGTTTGTGCCTCGGGACTGATGCAGGATCTCACACATCTTTGCTTTGGGGCATCATCCTTCCTGCTTGCTGCTGAAATCCAGCACCAGGCTTCTCTACACACCTGTGGGATATGAGGGAGTTGTTTTGGGTATTAAAGAGTCGTTTTGTTTATTCCCAAAGAGGAAGCGGAGCGCTGCAGTGGGAGGAGGAGGAGGAGGAGTGCAGCAGAGGGCACTCTTAGCCCTCGCTGGCCGGGGGTGGGACAGAGCAGGTCGGGTACCGGACAGGAGCCTGAGAAAGATGGAGCTGTGGCTTAGTCAGGGAGCATCCCCTGGGAGAAGTGGTGCAAGGCCTGGTACTCCTTTGGGGCCAGGAGAAAGCCGGGGCTGGGGCCCAGGCGCTGTCCCACAGAGCCCAGCACATCCCAGCTCACTGCTGGGAAGCAGGACAAGAAATGAGGGAGAGTAGTAGGTCATGAAATCATGGAATCACGGATCTCCTGAGCTGGAAGGGACCCATCCGGATCATCGAGTCCAGCTCCTGGCCCTGCACAGACACCCCAGCAATCCCACCCTGTCCCTCAGAGCATTGTCCAAACACTTCTTGAACTCAGACAGGCTTGGTACTGTGACCCCTTCCTTGGGGAGCCTGTTCAGTGCTCAACCAGCCTTTGGATGGAAAACCTTTCCTGAGATCCAGCTTAAACCTCCCCTGACTCAGCTTCATGTCGTTAATTTAAATTACTTTAACTTAATTTAAATTTTAATTCATGCCATCATTTACATTCAGCCTCCTTCCTGTCTCCTCCGAGGGTAGGGCAGTTTAGCTGGGAATCAAGCCCTGAATTTCATCCAGGTCCTGTCGGGTCCCTGTGCAACAAGATCAGCATCCACACACTCCCTGCGTGTCCAAACTGACAATTCTGACTCTTAACTAATTAGCACTTGGAAAGCCCCTTGGGATATTTGGGGCTGGAGAGCATCAGCACAGTGCAAACCACCCTGGAGGCACCTTCTTCTCCCCTTCCATAAGAGGGATTTTCACAATCACTTCCATAACAGCCACTTCTGCCCACAAAAGGTTTCATGTTCTGGAGGTGGCACAAACACCCAGTGCCCTCAGGCAGCCTGGAGCTCCAGGCAGTCTGGCTGGAGATACATTCCTTCCCCTCTTGGAGGGCTTGGCACCCTGACCCATGCTGTCACCTAAAATTAGCTGCTCACATTTCCCAGGACGTTCTCCCGCTGCTTGTAAATAAGGCAGGGATGAAGGGCTGCACACCTCGGTCCTCATCCTCTCACACTGCAGGAATATAAACCCCAGCTGAATTCTGAGCCCTCCAGGGTGCCTGGAGATGACACATTTGTGGGTTTTTAGGAGGATCATCACCCTGTGTGATGTGTGGCTCAATCTGTTGCTCCTTGTCCAAGAATGAGACATTCCCCTTTCTCCAGTGACAGGACAAGGGGGATTGGCTTCAGCTGAAAGAGGGCAGGGTTAGATGGGATATCGGGAAGAAATTGTTCCCTGGGAGGGTGGGCAGGCCCTGGCACAGGTTGCCCAGAGAAGCTGGGGCTGCCCCATCCCTGGAAGTGTCCAAGGCCAGGTTGGAGCAACCTGTGAGAGTAGAAGATGTCCCTGCCCATGGCAGGGTGGGGGAACTGGATGGGCTTTAAGGTCCCTTCACACCCAAACCATTCCATGATTCTATAAGGAGCAGCAGCTGCACCTTGAACCATGATCCTCCAAACTGTGCTTTAACTCAAACCTGCTGTGTGCCCTGGGATGAACTGTGCAACCACCCACCTGTCAGGAGTTCTGCTGGGAACATTCAGCACTAAGCCAGCATTTTGATGGCTGATCGGGTTTTCAGTTTACAACAGAAGGATAATTTGATTATAAAACATCCTTTCCAAGCTGCTCATCATCATCATCGTCATCCACCTGAATGCTTCCACCTTCCCAGAGCAGTAAAACATATTGAGTCCAGTCCTGCTCATCCTTCAACCCACCTTGGCTCTTGGAGTGTAGGAGCAGTAGGATGTGAAGAGGAAGCATCAGCTGGAGATCCCTGGATTTTGGGTGCTCCCTACACCCAAATTCCAAGATCTTCTTAGGGCACTGGGACAACCAAAACTACCCCTCATGTGAGGAGCTGAACTGTTCATCCCACTGGACATACCAAGAGGGAAGAAGAAGAACATGAAGGTTGAGTGACTCAGAATGATCAAAGGCAGGAAACACCCAAGTTAGCACCGATTTGTATCTCCTCCTTTTGCCTGAGCTGCCTCAAGTGAAGGGATAAAGATGTCAACCCTGCTTAAAATCTCCCCCAAGCAAAGCATAGTGGGTGTTTAATTCACCTTGTTGCGTTCTTCTGGGTTCACTCACCCTGCCCAACCGGCAGCTTCCCTGGATTCACAGTAATTAAAATAGAAGACATTGAGATAATTGCTAAAAATCGTGTCAGGCCAAGGAATAAAATGAGGGCAAGCACACACACAGTTTTTTTGGCTCGGTGGGATCTCCCCCTGCCTGCAGTGTTTTGGGGCTCCATGTCATTCCCAGAGAATTAACAGCTGAGAAGGTCTCTTCCAGACCCAGGTTGGAGTTCAAGTCCAGCACTAATTCAGTGTCTGTCAAGAGGGACATTTAAGGTCAGATTCCTGCTGTCTAATTCACAGGCAATTAATTAAGGCATCTCCACTAGAAGCCTAATCTCTCCAGGCTCCCAATAATCAATGGGGAAGGGCTGGAGCTCCTAAAATTCCTTCTGAGGGTTCCTCCCTGTGTATCAGCTGTGTCACCATGTCCGTGGCTGTAAATTGTCAGATGAAAATGTCACAGAAATGCAGCACCAGAGCTCAGCAAAGGCCCAGTTCCACACCTTGTCCAACTCCAATCAGGGCGTGAAGGCTTCCCTGCCCTAGGGATGGAAAGGGCAGGGGAAACCACCCCTCCTCACTCCAGCACAGCCCTGGGGTGAAATCCTGACTGCAGGGAAACACCCTCTGGCTCCAGCAGAGCTGAGATTCCCTCTGCTTGCCAGACACACAGCCCTGAGGCCACTCTGCTGTGCCCACAGGATGTCAGGGTGGGGACAACTTCTGTCCCTGGCTGCAGAGTTCACTTGTGAAATCCACAGTTATATTAGTTCTGGGAGGAACACCCTGCTGTATTTGAGGATTTATTGTGACATCCAAGTCTATCAAGGGATGTGACACTTGGGGTGGGTGAGGTGCCTGCTGATGTCCTTGTATAGGAAGTAAATATATTAAGAGTCTTGGCACCACGAGTTTGGAAAGAGCCAGTGCTCAGACACAGAGCTGGCCAGGAAAAAGCAGACATTCTCTTCTAGGAGGAAAAAAAAAAATAACAAAAAAATGAATGCCCCCTTTGGAGGATGCAAAAATCCAGGTCTGCAGCACCAGAGGGTGCAGCCAAGGGCACCCAAGGAAAAGACACCCAAACTCAAGGGATACTCATTTCAGATCGGGGCAGAGGTGACAAACAACCCTTCCAAGGACATCCCTGCAGCAGGGCCGCGGTGTGACAGCAGGTGATCTCCTGAGACCCTCAACAACCGCAAAGCCTGGGTGTTCAGATGCGACTGTGAGTCACCGTCGTGGCCAGGAGCGTTTGTGCCGAGGCACGGGCTTGCACAGAACCGCAGGAGGAACAGGCCCCGGGAGGAAACAGCTGCACCCACCTGTGAAATGGATGCTTCCTCGGGTTTTTCCACTTCTTAACTTGCTGCATGCTTAATTATCCTGAAGGAAAACTGCAGGGAGGGAGGGCGTGTTTAAGGTGGACTCGGGCAGGGTCATTTAAGGAGGTGCCTGTGCCACGGGACTGCTCTGATGGCTCAGACCAGCACCCTGTGCCTCCCGGGGTTTGGTCCTCACCACCTGCACAGAAGGATGTGCTGAAGGTGACAAGGCTTGGGAAGGAGAAGGGACTGAGGGAGGTCCCTCTATTTATGGGATATGGCGTCACACTGGTGGTTCTGCCTGCAAATAGTGCATTTTCTCATCCCATTTTATGGGATCTGCCACCCCCTGAAGGAGCAGCTGCCCTGCCACGATGGCCACGAGCTTCCCTCAGTGCCTGTGTCTGCACAGCTGCATCCAAGAGGGTTGCAAAGGGGGATTCTCCTCCGGATCCCACCTCTCCAAGGACCTCTGGCACCACCTGTGCCCTAAAATCCAGGACTCTGACAAAGCAGCTCTGCTGAAATCCGTCGTTCTTCCCTGATTCCCTGCACATCTCATCAGCCTCAACAGGCAGCAACAGGTCCCTGAGCTCTGCCAGGCTGGGAGGACCTGGAGGGCTGGGTGGCCTACCAGGACTGGTGTGTAGCTCTCATTAGGGATTTGGGATTCCAACAGGAGCCTGCCCACACCTTTCCCATTCAGGTTTTGGAACAATTCCAGCTCATTACGTGGAATCAGTGAATAATGCAGGTTGGAAGGACCCTCGGGTGCTCCTGCAGCCCCTCCCAACACAGAGGGTAGAGAAGAGGGGGAGATTTTAGAGACCAAGAGAGAAGGGCAGGTCAGTGGGGTCCCCAAATTCATCCAGGCAGTTCTCCTGCCAGCCTAAGGAATCTCAGCACAGGAATCCTTGAGGAGCTTCCAGCCCCCAGGGGCTGTGACTGTGATCCAGCATTGCAGAGGGCTGGCTCCTTTGGAGAGGCAGGGAATTCTCCCAGCTGAGGGGATTGTTAACCTTGGAATGTGGCACAGTCACCTCCAAAATTAGCTGTAAAGCTGCTGATTAAATAACTGCACAAACTAAGTTACAAACACATTAAAAATGAAGTGGGAAATGTTAAGTGTGAGATTTTCATTTAAATGTTCTTGGTTCCTTTTCTTTTTGTTACAGGCACACATCTTTGAGGCTGATCTTCCTTCTTTTCTTCCCTTTGTTTCCTTACTAAGAGGTATTTCGGAAGTTTCACATCACAAATTATATAGGAAAAGACAAGTCTCAAGCTCCATGAAGAGCCTTGTTCTAGGAATGATGGAATTTTACACACACTGATAAGGAAATCGTCTGTGTTTGGAGCCATCTTTGCCTTCAGACAGGACCAAACTCACCCAAGCTGAGGAAGGTGAGATGTTTCATCAGGCTGCAACCCTTTTGAGGGCTCTCACAGGGCTTTATGTGAGCACAGGCAGTGCTGGAGTCCTGGGCACTTTAAGGTCAGAGCCTTTATTTTCAGTTTAGCTTTTGCCACACTGTCTTTTAAATTCCCCACCGCTGTAAAGCAAACCCTGACAGATTATTAAAGCTTTCCAAGTTTAGACCATTCGACCCCAGAGGTGCAATAACAGACATTTTCAAATCAGTTCCCAAAGCCTCAGTCTGTTGTTGTTGTTGCTGTTTTAAGGCAGTTATTTGAACCAACAATTTTCAGCTCTGTACTTTACATTGTTTCACCCTCAGGAGCCTGATGTCATCTGGCAACAGGGGTGCACGAGATGGGTCTGAGTGCAGGCTCGAGGTGAAAAATAGTCACTTGGTTCTCTTCCAGTCTGATCCCTGCAGCACAGCCACGAGCCAGGTAAAAGAAAAGCTGTGGCTGGTTCCCTTTCTTTGCCGGGCAAATAGCCCCAAATCATCTTTACTCCAGTGCCTCTTCATGCACAGCCATTTCACAATGTTCTCCCTGGTGCATTAGACTGGAAGATGATGGCCTGCCTGGCGGGGATGGGCCAGTCTGCAAGGTCAAGAGGCTCTGCTAGAAAGGAAACTTATTGGGATTCTCAAATTATTACAATTTGGAGCCCAGCTGTTGGTCACCTGGCACTCAGCACCTTCAGACCCCACAGAAATGGCCCTGACTGGCATTAACTGCTGAGACTCTGTGTGTCCCTGGTATTCCAGCTGGATAACCAACCAGCTGCATGGACTCACCACTTCCCTGCTGAACCAGTGACACTCTCCCTGTGCAAGCTCCTCAGGGCTGGTAATGTTCCTCCTCTGCTCATCTTCCTCCAGAGGAACCAGCAAGGGCCAGGACGCAGCCCCAGCCTGTTCCTTCTGCCCCAGACCAGGAGGGCTGGCAGGGCCCTGTGGATCCCTCTCCTAGAACAAAGGAAGCACAAAATCACTTCCAGCTTCTCCAGCTCTTCTCAAAATAGCATGGCAGCTCAGCCTGTGCTGTTATCCTGTGGAAGGGACCTGGAGAAACAAAAGGAATGAGGCAAACATCTATGTTCACCAGGATGCATGTGGGAAAGATGCTATTTTAAGCTCTAGGTGTATTTGAAGGGGATCTTGGCCAGGCTGTGCTGAGCCAGAGGGGAATCCCATGGACCAGCCTCATGACAAGGATATAACCCCCTTTTTCACCCTTCCCAGCAACTAAAATCAGAGCCAGTCCCTGCTCTCACTAGAGAACCATTTCAGCTGGCACTGGGGTGTGTCCACTGCAGGATGGTCCTCTGAGGTCACACACAGTGCTGGCAGTCACTCCTCCTCTGAGCAAGCAACTTCATGGACCCCACATCTCCAAGGAAGGGTTTTGAGGTGCATTTAAAGCAGCACTGGTGGGACTGGCAATGCTTCCATGCTCCCAAAAGATGCCTGAAACATCCTGCCTGGTCAGGGCAGCTGCAGTGGAAAAGCCAGTATTCTGCTGGGCTTTCCCCAGGGCGTGGAAGGGAGGGTGAAAACATTTTCCCTGCCCTTTCCCTGCAGAATGAAGAGCCAACCAGGATCTGCCTCTGTTATTCCAGGGAAACAGCCATAAAAGTGTGTGTATGAGAGATATATGAGGATGGGAGGGAGGGTTGGGGCTCTGCAGTGCTTGTAACATCCTTCCACATCCTCTACATGAAGACATTCACCCCATAAATATCCTGGGTTACATATCCAGGCTGGGCCTGGAGTTCACGCTGAGTTCAACAGGTTGTGCTGAGGGATGTGTGTGTGTGATTCCACTCCCTCCCTGGAGGGAAGCTGGAGGGAGCTCTGCTCTTCTCCTCGGGCTAAACCACCGCTTCCAAACAGAGCTGGTGTGTTTTAAGGAGGGAAGGAAAGCAAAACCCTCCGTTATCAGGGAATCTGGAGCTTCTTGGTGAGCGCTACAGGAACCTGAGTCTGGGGAGAGCTACAAAACATTGACCAGAGGCAGGGCCTGGGAGGACCTCACCAGGTTGTACCAGTTTACACCAGCTGAGCATCTGACCTCGGTTCTCTTTGGGGTTTTGGTGCTCAGGGTGCTTCTGGAAATAATTCTTAGGATTTCTCTGCACTGCAAACCCCAAACTACCTCCAGTTCAGCACTGCATCTTGATTCCTTCTGGCAGTTGGGGTTGTTTTGATCAAGGTCCTGGCCTGCCTGAGGGCTCAGAGCCAGCAGAGAAGCTGCTGTCAGCATTCCCAAAGCTCAGCCCCCTCCTACTAGAGCATCCTGCTCCTCCACATTCCCATTGGATACACCTGGAGCTGCTGTGACCGTGGCAGGATGAATCCCCCATTACCCCAGAGCAGGAACTGTCCCTCTGCCACCCCTGTGGCATCCATCAACACCCTCCCTCCAAGGGCTCCTTCTTTGTTTACAAACTAAAGAAACCCAAATTCTTGCATTACTGGGAATTTCCGCTCAGCTGTGGGTCACATTTTAAGATTCCTCTGTTTTTCTTTCCAAATAACAAATGTTTGTTTTGCTGGAGAAACAGGGAGTGATCCTGTTCCACATGAATGGGTGTAAATCAGGGAGTAATTCCACCCAGCCCAGAAGGCCAGGAGCAGGGAAAACCCAGCATGAGCAGCGTATCCTGGCCGTTCCCAACCCAAATTGCTCAATTCCTTTACCCCCCACTGCCTTTGTTCTCTTCCCACCCTCGCCCGGTCTCCCTGTCAGAAGGAATGTCATGGCTGGGATGTCAGAGCAGTTATCACTGGATGTTTGGCTGTTTCAACAAGGCTCTGATGTTCTCCAGATGCTGAGGAGCCCAGAGGATGGTCTGCTCTGCTCTGGTTCACACAGCCATAAATCCCGAGCCACTCCACTTCCCTCACCAGGCTCGTGCCAGATGCAAACACAGGGACCGGATCAGCATCCAGGCTGGAGGTACTAAAAGCAAACTTTCTTAGGGAAAGGCTTTTCCAGTGATTAATGACAGGCAGCCAGACAAAAGAGGGGCCTTGGGACCCATTTCTCTAAGTCACAGCAATTTTCACTTAAGCAACTGGGACTTTTTTTTTTTTTTTCCCAAGCCCAAAACAAGAGACAAAACTGTTTACTGGGTTCAGCTGCCCCAGTTTATTTGTTTTTCTCTTTAGGAGACACAGGCTTAGTGGGAACATGAATGGAAAGGTCCTGTTCACAACTTGGGCCTGACTTTGCCTGAGCTAAAAAGTCACTTGGGTTTAAGTCAACATGAGTCAGGAGAAAAGAATGGTTCCCACAGCCCCCAGATCAGGAATTTGAGGATTCAGAAGGTCCTTTAATGCAACAACTGCTGCTGTCAGGAGCCCAGGCAGAGTCAGAGGGGCTTTTCTGAGCCAGAATCAGGTGTGGCTTTGAGATCCACCACAGTTTTTGCCCTCATGGTCGTGCACAATGAGGTGCAAGTGCATTTTCCTTTGGTTTCAGTGGGCCAGTTGTGGCCCTGGTGGGAGTTTGGGGTCTGAGGAGCGCTGGTGGGAAAAAGTCTTGCAGGACAAGCCTTGTGATCTTTCCCAAAGCGTGGCTGAGAGGCAGATTTCCACACAGAGTGTTCATCTTTTCACTCTCACGCAGCTTCTCACAGTGGAGAAGTGCTTGGAAAACGCTCCCAGGCACATGGAGGGATTTTTGGGGTTTCTCCTGGGCAGGGCCAGGAGCTGGACTCGACGATCCTTCAAACTCAGGGATTCAAAAAAACCTCAAACTGTGATTCTATGAAGTGCAAGATCGCTTGCACACTTTTCCTGCCTAACTCAGGATTGACCCTGACACAGTAATTCTGTTTGTGTCTCCTCTGAAGTGAATCATGGACATTTGTGCTGTGTTGATCCAAACTTACAGACAAAGTTATTCAATTCTTCAAATAGCTCCTAGATCCTGTTTACAAATTCTTTGATACTTTAGATCAGCACGAGCCAGGACACCTTTGGTTGCTCCTGTAGTGCAAAGCAGCTGTAAATCCAGTTTAATCAGCCAGTTAAAGTGGATTTACTGGTGCTCGGAGAGCCAGGGGGTATCAGTGAATGCTGTCTGCATGTGGCACATTTCAGATGGATCCTCACAAAAACGCAGGGAGATGTTTGTGACACACTTCATAATCTCATCCTTCTGCAATTTTATCGAAAACAGCTGGATTTGCACCAGTGTCAAAGAGATGATGGTCTGTGCTGGTCTTGTCCTGACAGCTGCAGGCATCAAAGATGGTCAGTAAAGGACTTTTTCCTTTGAAGGTGTAAAATAGATGTGGGGAACACCCCCCCTGCGCTTTAGACACACGTTCAGCCTCTTATATCAGAGTGTCTGGGCACGTTAAAATCTTTTTCACATGGCTGAGTGTTTCCTGGTGTCAGGGGTGGACAGCCTTGGAGCAGCTGTTGGGCTCATTAGCTCCCAGAATGTTTGTCCTGGGAACAGTATTTATAACCTACCAAGGCAAACACAGCCAAGAGAGTTCAAAACACAGGGTTTGTATCCTTGCTCCCAGATATCCCACTGCAAAAGTTGCTGAGCAGTCCCTGGGATTACCGAGACAGCAGGGAATCCGCAGGAATTCTGGGCTTTGCAGGCCAACCTTGCTCTTGGGAAGGGTAAAGAACTTCCTTGAACTGACAGATTTGTGGTGTTTCCTGGCCAAGGCAAGTTAAGAAAGTTCCCATTTCTCTTCAGTGAGAGGGAAGTTGTGCAGTGGGAATGTTGGTACTGACTGTTTCCGACACGCTCTTTTATGGGAAGAGTTTAGGGACGGCCCAGATGAGGGTTTCTATTTCATAGAATCATAGGGTACCCTGAGTTGGGAGGGACCCACAAGGATCATCCAGTCCAACCCCTGGCCCTGCACAGACACCCCAACAATCCCTGAGAGCGTTGTCCAAATTTTCCTTGAGGTCTGGTGGCCTTGGGGCTGTGCCCACTGCCCCTGGGAGCCTGTTGAGTGCCCAGCCACCCTCTGGGGAAAGAACCTTTCCCTAAAATCAGCCTATTGGATGGACAACGACACTAAAGTCATTCAGATCTCTTCAACGCAAACTTAGGCGGCAAGACAGAGAAGAAAAGGATTTCCTGCAGAACCACTTCCTACATTTCCCTTGTCTTCTTTGAGACCCAGAGATTTCAAACCCTCTGGCCCAAAGGAGAACTAAATTCAAACAAACTGATAAGTATCTATTTGGAGATCTCCTGGCAAGTTTCACAGCATCCCAGGGTTTCTTAAGAAGCTTTTCCAGTGCCTGAGAGCACGTATTCTCTTTGCCTGCAGAGAAGCCAGCAGCTATTTGACATTCCACTGCTCCAGGTGCAGTTCCACAGCCCTGGATGATGGATTGCTATGACCCACATAAAGGGAGCTGCCAGGCTTTCCCAGAAACAAGGAATGGCCACATCCAGGAGTGGGAAGGCTCAGAAGGCAACATAGCAGTGCCACAGTGAACCAGGTACAGTCATCTCCATGAGATAATTCCCACTGAGTATTCCTAGCTTGATTTCCAATCACACCAAACGGTCCAGTCCCTTCACTTTGGCCTCTCCTTTTGGTGCTTTTCAACAAGTTAACTGCACATGTGACTTTTTAACTCAACTGTGACTTCTCAGGATCTGCAGGAATGGGATCAGATGGGAACAATCTGCTACTACTTCACCAGGAGGGCTGTGAGTTGTGCTGAGTTTGAGACCAGAAGCCATGATAAATTATGAAACAGAGCAGATTATAAATTCCAATGAGGGATGCTGGGAAAGCCTTAAGAAGGAATAAAATAAGAAACAGAACAGAAAACTCTGTTTTGAGAAAGTGCTGGATCCAGCTTGTTGTGTTTCTGGAGCCCACGTGTGGCTCTGTATATTTTCACATCAGCACCTGCCCAAGACGCCCCCTCCCTGTAGATACTCCTTCCATAGGAAATTTCCAGGGACACACAAATTCACAGCTCGGTGAAAAATGCTTTGCTGTGTCCCTGGGATGCCCCTAAACCATAAAACAAGATTTCAGAGCATGGCTAGAAAATCTCGTCGCTTCCCAGGCTGGTTTGGAGTGCTCAGGTGCAGCAGGAACGACACGGTTACTTTGCATGGTCCTGCTGAGAATTGAATCCCAGGATTTTTACAGGTTTAAGTTTTGCTTAGCAGGTTCATTTTCACTACAGGACAATCAGTTGTTGTGGACATGGACAGATCTGGAAGAGGTTTCCATGTTTACAGGGGGAGAAAACAACACCATGCCCTCAGGTCCAAGGCTCTCACGGTTATTTCCACCTCCTGTCTCGGTTTAACTCCTGTGAAAGGAAGGAAGTCCATGAATCCAAGGAAACAAGTATTTCTTTCCTATCTACATGCCATGAGACTCGACAGCAGAAAGCAGCAGGAAGGGAGCACCTTACACAGCACGGACAAGGCACTGCAGCCTGATCTGACTCCTCCTTTCATTCCTTTAATCCCAAATTCCCTGCCTCTTCCACACAGTGGAACCACACTCAGAGTGTTCCCCTCTTGAGCCCCAGTCACCTCACACAGCCATCACTGAGCCTGAAATACAGATCACCTCATAACAGAGCCAAAAATTGGGCTCACAAAGCAGCAAAACACGAGGAAAGCATTTCATGAGAGAGGCCAATCCTGGTCCAGTGTCACCTCTGATCGTACCCAGCCCCCTCCTCTCTTTGCTTCATTTCTTGTTTTCACTGGTGGCAAAAAAAAAAAAAATATCGTGTTGTAAGATGAGCTTTGAGCTGAACTTCTCCTCCCTCCTCACCTTCAGCTCAGATATAAAGGCTCAAATCCACTTTGGCCACATACCCATGCTGAACACAGAGCCTTCCAGCTGCACCTTGCAACGTTTACAAGCCTGACCACGAACCCCCAGGGAAGCAGCTGCCTGTCCTTGACCTCCACACACAAGAGAAGGATCTACAGAGTAAAAGAGGCAACTTGCTGGAGGCCACACACCACCCAGAGCCCAGCCAAGGGCAGCCCTGCTCCCTCCCCAGCCCCAGCAGCTGCTGTGCTTCCATGGGCACGGACAAGGCAGATATTCCAGTGATTTTGGAGAACAGAGAGCCCTCTCTGCACTGCCATGTGTTTGCCTGCTGTCAGTGATTATCCACGGGATTCCCAACAAGGACCTCCAGTCTCTGACAGCATCTGCCTCAGGGTTTCTCAGGGGGCTGAGGACGGGCTGTTTTTAGCCTTTTGTTTATTTGGACAAGTTTGTTGCTTGCCAGAAACGCTCCCCCCCCACCCCCCCAAACCCCCCACGCTCTCCCGAGCCAGAGAGCAGGGCCCTTCCATCCCACACAGGCTGTTCCTCCCTTCTCCCTGGAGCCAGCTGCTGAAAGCAATCCTGAGATCAGACAGATTTCACCTCCCAGCCGGGCTGGGGAACACCAGGACTGCTGTCCCAAAGCCTGGCAACCCCAATAGCCTGCTCCTGGCAGCCCACAGCATGGCAGAGAGATGCCACGTCCCCTTCCACAGCTGCATCTTGCCAGCCACGTGGTGCATGGGTAAAGGTTTCCCTTCCACGCAGCCAGCTGAGCTCCCGCTGTCCAGTTGTGTCCCAAAACTCCCAAATACTGGTTTCAAGCTGATGTGCTCAGAGTTGAACGAGCTCTCGAGCTTCCATCTGGACCAAAGACCCAAATTCAGAGATGTTGCAGGAGGCTGGAAAAGCCCCAGATCCAGGATGTGCTTGTGAACTGGATGCTCAGCATAGATCACACAGGATCTGTTCTGTCCTGAGTTGTGTGGGCACTCTTGTCACTCAGAGGCACTTCCAGGCAGGATTCTGGATGTGTGCTGGACTTCCAGCCCTGTCCACAGTCCAGGACAGGATCCAGCTCTCCTTTGCCATTGAAGAATGTAGGACCAGGCTGAGGCAGAAACCAAAGAGAGCACACAACACCAAGTCAGGAGATGATTCCTGCCAGAGAGGTGTCCTAACCTCTCCTAACACCTAACCAGGTGTCTCCTGGGTGTTTTCATCTGCTCCAAAGATTCTCTGATGACTTTAGGTCTTCACTTCACTGCAGCAAAGCAATTAGTTAAATGACAAAGGGGAAAACTGTGCAGCTCTGTGAAAAAAACTCACTGGGACATTTCATGGGTCTCCAGAGAGCTCAAGAGCCCTGTTTCCCCATCATCTGTTCAATTTGACGTGGATCTGTTCACCTCCACAACTCAATCCTTCTAATCCAGAGGTTTAGCTCCCAGAACAGCCTGTTTTGGAGGTCTGGGGATGTCTTGAGGGGCTGAAGTTGAATTCCAAACACCTCCAGTTCACTGAACAAACATATGCTTTGCCCACACTCCATAGGAGAAGCCTGGCTGCAGATGGATGTATTCCAGGAATATTCACAGTTCTAAGCCTCGTCACATTTTGGGTGAGACCTGAACTGCTACCAGCAGTTAACAGGGGATAAACCACCAACAGATGGATCCAAAATCTGACCCTGAAGGAACACGGATGTGCTGGAGGCTTTGGTGCTGCCAGTTCATTCCCAGGGACTTCCCAGTCACTCCCAGTGACTTCTGCAGGGATGACCCGAGGTCAGGGCAGGCTCCAGGGCTGCCAGGGTGACACAGCAGTGAAGAGTGAACTGAAGGTCAGCAGAGACCTCAGGGGAAAGGAAGCCTTGTTAGGGGCTGAGTTGGCTCCCAGGAGGAGCTGCAGTTGCTCTCCCAGGCTTTATGGAACCAACAAAAACAAGGGAGCAGCCCCAGGTTTGCTCACATCCTTCAGGGTTACAGGTTCTTGCTCTGAGTCTGCACTGGAAACCAGTTTGGGTCCAGGGTGGCCATTCAGAGCTCGTGTCCCTGTGTGGCAAACACAGAGCCCACAGTCAGTGAACTTACATGTTGGGTTTGGTTTGTAAAAGCATGGACATTTAGGGAAAAGATAGGAGCTCCTACTACTTTGGGGCTAAATCTGAAGAGCAGAGAAAATAAGTCAGAACAGGCTTTGTGCACGTTCTTTCCTGTGAGGAAAGTTGTTTACGATACATGTTACGCTCCAGAATAAATCTGGGGTAAACAAAGTTGAACTTTTACTCTTCTCTGTCCTTCTTCCTGTGAAAAAAAGGCTTTTTAAGAGAGGACCAGCCCACCATCTACTCACTCCATAAGCCCTGTTTAACTCCTTGTGAGGATCAGACGTTGTGGGGGAGAGAATTCTCCCCATCCTGCATGTTATTCAGCTGTGTGAATGTTTCCCAACACTCCTTGCCTTGCTTTGCTAGACAAAATATCACCTTTCTCCAAAGACAGCAGAACAGTTGCCTGTGTGCCAGCTACAGATCCCTCCTGGCCAAGCACCAGCAGCTCCAGCAGGAGAAGATGAAATCATTAGTTTGCAGGAAGGGCTTAGCACTTTTAAAAGCAGATTTTCTCTTCCCTGTGTCGGAATCCTTGTATCCCAGAGGTCTTGTGAGAACACCTTTATAAGGTCCCCAACTAAAACACTGTCACCTCTTGGACCATCGGTCAGATGCAGCCAATATTCCATCTAGGATGATGCCTGGTTCCTTTCCTACATTAGCACACGTCATCCTGCCACACAAAGAGGTGCCATGTGAAGAATGAAAAGTCACACACCAATTTTTGAACTTATTAAAAAGTCACGCTCCTGAAATGTAGGCATCCTAGTACTGCCCCATCCCCACCTCACCCTTTTTCCCCTGCAAACCCAGAGCCAGCCTGGGAGCTTGTTGTCCGTGGCAGAGCTTTTATGCCCAAGGAAGAGCAGCACTTTCTACCCACCAAAGACACAAACACCCAACGACACTCTTAGGTCTTGCTCATCCCTGCAGCCAAGACTCACTTTGAGTGTCACTCCTGACTCAAAGAGGAGCACAAGGGAGCTCCTTTTGGTCTGGCTCAGCCTCCAGTTGCACAGGTATTGGTTCCAGTCGAAGCACTGGCTTAAGCATCTCCCATATTTCCACCCCTTGTCACCTTCTCACTGTCTCCATGACTTGTTTCTCCAGCTGAAATATGGTTTAGGGAGCTGACCTGAAAATAAAAATACTCTAACAGAATGAAAAAAAAAAAAAATCAAACAAACAAAGGGGAGGGGATTATTTTGTTTTCTTTTGGAATTAATTCCCCAAGTGGTTCCAACACACTGTGCAAACGGGATGAGAAAGGGCAACAGTGGTGGTGCAGGAGACATCAGCCATAGCAAGGAGAATGTGATTGTGTTCTGGAACAATCAGCCACAGCAAGGAGAACGTGACTCCGACCTGGAAATCTGCTGCTCCTGAACAGAAATACTTGTGAAACCCAATCCTGCCCCAGTTTGGAGCTATTTGTTTTGCACTGGAGACTTGAGAGCCTGTCCACCGCTGACTGAGAGCCTCCCAGAAAGACAAATCCCACTTGGCTGCCCATGAAGCTCCAAGGGATCATTGTCCTGCGGGACCGCCACATTCCTGGGCCCGTCTCCGATGCTTTGAATAAAAACAACCAGAAAGTCCCAACTGGAGAAATAACTTGGTTGACAGAAGAAGAAAAACACAAACCTGTTAATGCAACCGGTGCTATAAATAACCTTTAAAGACCCAGGCTGAGAGCTGGGTAAGGCCCACAGGAAGGCGAGGGGAGAGCTCCAGGTCCTTGTGGTTCAGGAGAATTTCCTGTCCTGTCAGTGCGCGTTTCCCGTGCTCCGGGGAGGGAGGGAGGGATGGTGTCCAAGGCCAGCAGCATTCCTGGTGCTCACAGACCACGGCAGCGGCCGGAGGAAGGGGTGGCTGAACAGCTCTAACGCTGACAGAAGGTGATTTAGGAACTGGGCCACTGGGAAACCCAAGCCAAATCAGATTTGGGGCCTTGGGAATACTGGGGTAACTCCAGCGAGGATGCGCAGATTAACTCCGCTGCTTTCCCGAGGAAGATGCACCCAGCAGGGCCAGGGGCACTTCTGCCCCATCCAGAGACCATCCATTGCATGAATCAACTGGCTGATCGTTCCCCATTTGCAACAGAACGTGCAGGGAATGGCTGGAGCTGTGTCAGGGCAGGCTCAGGGTGGATCTCAGGGCAAGGTTCTTCCCCCACAGGTTGGTTGGGCACTGAACAGGCTCCCCAGGGCAGTGGGCACGGCCCCAAGGCTGCCAGAGCTGCAGGAGGGTTTGGACAACACTCTAAGGGATGGCGGGGATTTCTGGGGTGTCTGTGCAGGTCCAAGGGTTGGACTGGATGATCCTTGGGGGTCCCTTCCAGCTCAGCATATTCCCTGATTCTGTGCTCACACCTCACTGCTGGGAGCAGGGGGAGCCTGAGGAATTGGCCAAGGTAAATGGCAGGATCCCAGCGGGAGGGAGTCCTGTGATCCCTCTGTTTACACACTCCAGTGAGAAAACACTCCCCACCATGTTCTTTTCAATCGCAGACAAACCTCTGGAAACCAGAAATCCAATTAGATGCCCACACGTGGATTTAGGAATCTGGGCAATCAGGTTGGTAAATGTTTATGGCAGGACTTTTCAAAAGCAGTTAAACATGTCCCTGTGAAAATCCCTCCTCCAGCAGTAACGACCCCAAGGTGCTGTGGAAACGTCCCTTAATTAGTGTGTGCAGTTTGTGAGGTGGAATTGTTTCCCTATTCCCATTTTCTGGATGGGAAAGCCAAGGTACAAACGAGGCAGTGCATTTCCCAAGGCTCCATAGCGTGTTAGTGCCCGAGCCAGGAACAGACCCTACTGCTCCTGACTCCCTGTTCCTGCCCTAATTACCAGAAAATTCCTCTCCTCCATGGCACAGCCAACTGGTTCCAATAACAAATCCAAGCTGTTGCAGAGATCAAGTCCATTTTTTTCACCACTTAACCCAAAAAAACATTTAATTTTCAAAACACAGGTTTGGCTTTTCACCAGAGAAAGGATTTGGTTTTCATTATTCATCTGGGTTTTTTGTTGGTTAGGTTTTTGGGTTTTTTTTTTTTCCCCTCTCTCTTTTTTTAAAAGCCAAACATTCAATCACTCTGTTCAATACAGAGTTCCCAGGCCAGGAGCACTGCAACTATCGTTACCCTATAAATCTTCATTATTCTTACTATAAATACACCCCTGTATTTTTCATTCTGTTATTTTTATGACTAAACATGGCACCTTTAGCAGACCTCAAAACGCTTTCCAGAATTAAGAGCCCTGAATCAAATCCTGTAGGCCTGATTTCTGAGAAGAAACACTTGTTTAAAAAAAAAAATAAATAAAAAATTGTAGCATTCCTTGGTGTAGATCCAAAGCAATAACATTGACCTATGGCTTTTCAACACTGCTTTAGTTATGCCCCTCTGTGGTGGTAAAGATAATATTGCTTTCCTCAGACACTGTCAGATTGTTACAGTGGTACCTTATGTTATCTATTCCTATAAGGGAATACGCCAAATCAGGATGAAATATATGTATTTTTAAACTGTGCCCACTCTAGATATGTCAGAACAAAAGATTTATGAAGAAGATTTAATGTTAACAGGTTCTTCTGGCACATGCAGTAATCACTGCTGGGCTAAAAAAGAAGATTAATGCACATAAAAATGACATTTGTCCTTTTTTTAAAGGCGGCAAGATATTATTTCTAGCTTTTCTTTTCACATGTTTGTTTTCCTAACCTGGAAGTTCAGATTCTGTGGAGGCTGGAAGATTCTCAGATGAGTAGAAAGTAACTGAAAATAGCTTTATCACCGAGTTTATGAGTGTAAAGGCTGATCTGCTGAAGGGAGAACCGAATGCTAATTAGATCCTTAAACTCTGTTTCTCATTCCCCATTTGGCACAAATGAGTAATTAACACTGTGGGGAAAGGATGCTTTTGTGGAAGAACTAAATCCCACCAGGCTCCCACTAAATCCCACCTTGTCCAGGAACCACACGAGCTCCATTTCATCAAAGCCAAAGAACACCTGAAAAACCACCCCACAGAGGGCTTGAAATGATCTCAATTTACCTCCTCTAAAATAGGAGAAAAGAGGTTGAAATTTAAAAATCATTAAAAAAAAAAACCAAAAAAAAACCCAAAAAACCCACAAAACAAAGCTCAAGATTGTGAAAACCTTTTGAGCTTTTAGGCTGAAAAAAAAAAAAAAAAAGGGGGAATTTCTACCTTTTCCTTCAGTTTGGCAGCATTCACTAAAACCAGAGCAAGCTCAGGAACAATTTTCTCCCTGCATCCCTGTCCGAGAGCCTGCTGAAAACCTCATCAGCAGAAAGAAGGAAGCTACAATTTACTTCTGGAACCCTCAAAACCAAAGAGTTCAGACAGCAAGGCTTGGTCCTCTTTAACCTTAGGAGGAAACTCTTCAAGATTCCCACCCCAATTCCCTGATCTGTGTTTGTTGGAATCAGAGAAGCAATCTAAATGTTTGACTGATTTCTCTGATTTTTTTTTTTTTTTAATTTCAGCAACAAATCACCTCCAAGAAAGCAGCTCTTGGTAAACTGGACTGCTGGGAGCTAAGGAAATATTCAGGTGGCTACAGGCTCTCTGCTCACCAAAATCATCTGACCTCCAAAACTGGTAGTTCTCCACCAATTCCCAAGAATTTCAGGCATTTACAGCATTTGCTGCATCCAGATATGCTCAGGTCAGCCTCACAGATTTAATATACCCTACAGTGTGCAAAAATACGGGTATCCCATCCTGGCAGAGGTGTGGATTTCATCTTATCACCCCTCCCCTCCCTCATTTGTTAGGGATGTTTGGGTTTTTTAAATATAAGGTTCAGATCCTTGGAAAATTCCCTTGAGGTCATCCACAAAACCTAGAAAAACCTCCTTGAAGTGTGTTTTGCTGGAAGTTCAGCACCTGCAGCAGAGTCAGAGGAGAGCAGATTCAGCCTCTTACCTTTCCCCACTGGAAGGCTGTCCTGAGCACAACCTACCCTTCCTCTTTGATTGCTGGGTTTATTAAATCTTCCTCCACAGCTCCAGAAGTTTGGTTGCTCTTCTGGCTCTCCTTTGGTCTCCAGTGTGTCCTGCTCTCCCTGGGTGCTCCAAGCTGGGAGCTCTGATGCCTCCCAGGGTGGCACAGATTAATCACCCCGTGTCTCACGTGACTTTCCTGTTAACACTTGCCAGATGAAAATAGTCCAAAATAGCACCAACAACTGAATCATAATCAGCTGTGATCCCCTAAAACCTCCACATCCTTCTCTGCTGTGCCACTACTGAGATGATTCCCACCCTTGTAAACCCACTCTGGTTGTCCTTGCTGTTGGAATGGTTGTCTAGGAGAACCTTGCTCTGCCTTTTCCAGACTTGTGGGGAGAAATGCACCAACAGTAAATGTTAATTCAACTGCACAAGCTGCTGGAGAGACACAAGAGATGAGGGAGCCCTGAGAGCTCCCCGAGGAGCCTCCCTGGTGGATCTCCAGCAGCATCTGAGCGAGCACATGACTTGCACCTCCTCCACAAACTGACCCCTGAGTCCCTCACGTGTTATTTTTCTGAGCCCTGACCATTCATGGGGCTGTGCAAAGACCTTTCCAGCAATCTGCTCTTGCTGCTGTGTTTGCAGCTCCGTTTTAAGGCTGAAGGCAGAGCCAGATGTCACATAACTGGGACCAGATCACCACGTGCTTCTGCTCTGCCACCCCATGCCCAGCTTTGCCATTGGCTCCACGACCCACCCAAGGCCATATTTTAATTTACAGAGTGTGAAAGACACACTCAGTGAAGAATAAACTGAACACTTCACATGCTGCTTGGAGCTTGGTAAGACTGGAGCTCATAGAAAGTGTCTTTAACTGCATTTTACAGAAGGTATTTAGAGAAACAAACCCTGAATTAGCCCTTTAACTCCAGGTGCCTGTTTGAAGTGCTTGGATTAAAACTTAAATTGGAGAGCAGCCCTTCTCTCACACATCCTGCACTGCTCCACACACACAGATTTGCCCACCTGAGTGCTGGGGGTGCAGCAGAGATCTGTACAAGCTGCTGCAGTGAAAACTCCTCAGCTGGTACTGCCACCTTCCAGCCCTGCTGTATCCAACAGGGATGCCCTGATGAATCCATCAGCTCTCAGCCTCCAGCTCCCCCTCTTTCCCTGCCAGCCTTGCACTGTGCCTTCCCCTGTGCTGGCTCTGATCAAACAAGGCACTTGCACGACCTCCTGGGTTTTCTGTTGCCTTTAAAATCAATTTGAGCAGACTGGGGCTTGTTTTCAGCAACATCAGAAGTGTTTGCATTGAGCCATGAGCTGAGCACTTTGGGAGTTACGCAGATCCTCACTGATGGGGTGGAAAAACTCATATATATTTATTTTACCTTAAAATATCCCACAGCTGACTGTCTATGGACTACAAACATCCCAGCAGATACCCCAAGAGCTGTCCCCAATCAAATATCCAGGCCCAGGATTAAATCTGTCCCAAGGGATCCCTATGGAGGGTGTAAACAAACGAGCCCTGCCAGGTAGTAAATTATTCCTGTGAATATCCAGAACACTCTTATTTGACCAATTGACATGTTCATAAATTCTCTGAGGGTGAATTCCCTGTATTACCAAGGGAGAAGACAAGAAACAGGCTTCCTTTTGACCCTAAATTACATCCACAATCTGAGCTGGACCTCGGTTGAATCGTGGCTCAGTGAGATACGTCAGTCTGCGATTCGATCCCTGTGGGGATGGATGGAGCCTCCAAAGCAATTCCCTCTGAGGAGGGAGCCAGGAACATCCCTCAGGAAAGATATGAAGTGGATAAAAACTACAGAGGCACGGGGATTGACTGATGGTGTGGGAATAAGAATGCAAAACCAGCAAGGGGAGCACATCTGCTCCTACAGGGGAAAACTGACAGCCCTGGGAATAAACTCCTCTGACCCCTCTTGCTCACTGATGTGTGTGGTTATTCCCCCCCCTGAACTCTGTGTGTTGTTGCTCACAGCTATCGAGCTCAGAAGCCACTCAAGCTGGAAATACATTCCTTTAAAGCAACAGGAATGGAGTGTCCTTGTCCTGTTTGGCTTTGCTGGAGAACGTCACAAAACCCACGGGGCAACACGAACATGGGACTGTCACATAAGTCACTTCACTTTTTCTTAAACACAAGGCAAGAGAGGACATCAGATCTCTCCCACTGCACTGTGTTGTTATACAACAGGCTGGGTCTGGACAAGAAAACTATCAGGCACAGATGTATCAATAATGAGCTTTCATTACCTCTTCTTTCAAAAATACCACTCAGTCAGAAACTGTTTGCTGTGAGATCCCAGTAGGAAAAGCAAATCTTATCAATAAATAAATTATAATGGTAAGTCTAAAACAATTTACAAATACCACACCGAAAATGACCTCAGATCTCCACATCACTTTGAGCTGCATTGTCTTCATCACATTTAAAAAAAAAAAAAAGGGTTTGATCAAATTTTAAGACATACTATCTCAGGCAATAATGGAAAACAGATTTCATGGCGTATTTTCTCCTGCATTACTTCAATTACTTTCAGAATCTCAGAAGCTATTCCAAACTCAAACTCTTGATTTATACATATAATTTTTTTCAAATTTTATTTATTATTTCAATTATCCCCGGCCAAATTCATGCCTGATCTCAGTCCGTTGGCTACAGTTGCCGAAGACAGGGGATGGACTTGGCACCTGCAAGACCAACAACAGGGAAGGTTCTAACAAAGTAACATCCAGTACTGAGGGCACAAAAACTATTTGAGACGGTTTCAAGCTGAAGCTAAAACCAGCAAATTCAAATTAAAAACTCCCAGGCCAGGTTCTCATGCTCAAAACCATTAACTTTAAAAGCTGAGGCCGCTCAGGGCCTCCTCCCAGGAGGTTCTGAGGTGACCCTTAACTCCAATCAAAGTTACTGAGGATTAAAGAGCTCCAAAGCTCCCAGGATTGGGCCCTTCCACAGGCTAAAGCTCCCAGTGACAAGCTTAAAAAATGGGCTCAGGGATCACCCCTCCAGTGGATTCCAGTAAACACTACCTGGAGTTCACTCAGCAGTTTTCAGGAGCAGGTTCCTGGACCCAGAAATTCCCTGCTGTCCCAGCAGAGGGAACAGGGGACAGAGATGTTTTGGCTGCTGACACCCACACACAGGACAGAGGAATCCCCACGTCTTCCTTTTTAGGGCCCCTTTGCCAGTTCAGGAATTTTTAAAGGGGAATAAACAGCTTCTCAGGTAATAACATTCTTCTGGCAGTGTTTTTGCTCTGTCACAAGGTTAGGTGCATAAACAGCAATCACTTCAGATAAACACTGAATATAAACCTCGTACTTTCTCCTGGTCCAACACACTCACATGATCCTGGCTTCCTTCTGCATTTTCCTTGCCCAACATCCATCTCTATGGATTATCCCAGGAAAAGCAACTTCAGTATTACTCAGCTGGAAGGGAAAATAGAAAGGGGTTATTAAAGGCACTGGACTCACTTCATGAAATGACAAAGAACAAACTACTGGCTTTGAGCAGTGGTAAGCAACAACAGAGGATGAGTGACAGCTTTGTGGGCTCTGCACAGCAGAGCTTGGGGCTAACCAGTGGATAAATGGCCATGTTGGGAGGGAAAAAACCATCCTGGGAGCTGACACTTGAAAGGCAGACTCAGCAGGGACTTCAGAGGGTGAATTTGCAGGAGACCACATTGCCAGTGACACCGAGGCACAGAAAGTGCTACTTGACAACCCAACGTCTTTATTCAGCTGAGCTGTCAGCTGTTGGTCTTGCTGGCTGGCTGATTTCATGCCAGATTTTACAGTGCTTTAGGGAAGAGCCTGGAAAAACAACCTGAGGGTGCTCTATGGACTCAAAAATAAGAAAACAAATAAAGCAAACTGTAAATATGTTTTTAATCTTATGTCTTGCACACCCAAGAGGTGATGTTCCAGAGCAATCAGTCCTGGTCGTGCTGCAGCATGATGGGAGCTGCAGATCCTGCTCAGCATGAGGATGAAGGCTTTCCACAGTCTCCTGCAGGAATGCAGGCAGGATCGATGTTCACCACACTTTTTATCCTCAGGGAAACCCACTCCTGGTTGCTTTCACACATTAGTCACTGGAATGGGGATGCTCCGGGGCAAGGTTTAAGCAGACACACACACACATCGCTTCGGAAGGAGTTTCAGAATCGATGCTGCCCAATTTCAGCACCTATAAACCCGCATCCGTGACACCGGCGGGCTCGTGCTGCCCTCTCATGGGACGGGAGCGGCGGAGCCACAGCCTGGGATCGCCCGGAGCCTGAGCCACGGAGGCAAAAACAACTCGGAGGGTTTGGAGTGTCCCTGTCATCGCCGGGTGGATTTATGGCGTGCACAACCCCAGCCAGGGATTCAGCCCATGCCCGGCGTTCCCTAAGAGGGCACGGGGCTCACACAGCGCAGCTCCCGTGACCAGGAACGGGTGATCCCGAAATGCCAACCACCTCCGCCGGGCAGGACTCGGCTCTGCTCCATCGTAACGAGGGGGCTCATTTCTTCCAGGAATTGCCACCCTTGCTGCCAAAGGCCTGCGGGAGAGAACAGGAGAGAACTCAACTCCGACCCCACGTGCTGGGCTGATGACCCCGAGGATGGATGTGCCCTGCCTCTGAGAACAGGCAGCGGTCCAAGCTCAGAGCCCCAGTTTGGGTTTCAGGGCTTCTAACTCAGCTTCTGCCCAGTTGGATGGAAGGGAGCTGGGATTTTGGCCTCTCCCAAACCTCCTCATCACAAAAAAAAAAAAAAAAAAAACCCTCACACTGATCCTTTGGCCTTGTCACGGCATGGAGCTCTGTCAGAGGAGGGTCAGGTTGGATCTCAGGGAAAGGTTCTTCCCCCAGAGGGTGGTTGGGCACTGAACAGGCTCCCCAGGGCAGTGGGCACAGCCCCAAGGCTGCCAGAGCTGCAGGAGGGTTTGGGCAACGCTCTGAGGGACAGGGTGGGATTGTTGGGGGGTCTGTGCAGGGCCAGGGGTTGGACTGGATGATCCTTCTGGCTCTCTTCCAATTCAGAATATTCTGTGATCTTTTTCTAATATCTAATCTGAACCTCCCCTGTCACAGCTTCAGGCCATTTCCTCTTGTCATTGCAGGTACTGTAGAAGAGACCGGTCCCCACCTCACCAAAACCTTCCTCCAAGTGATTGTAGCTGCCCCAAACCCTCCTCAAGGAGCCCCAAATCTTTCTCAAATCACCCCAAACCCTTTTCAAGCTTCCCCAAACCCTCTCTAAGGAGCCCCCAACCCCTCTCGAATCCCCTCAAACCCTCCTCGAATCACCCCAATCCCTCACCAAGCTCCCCCGGCCCCTCTCTCCCCTCACACGCCCTCGCTGCCGCGGCGCTCGCTCCTCCTGCCCGCAGGGGTCGCTGCGGCGGCGGGGGCGCCGCTCTCTCCGCCCGCCCGGGGCCGCGGAGGAGGCGGCGGGGCCGGGCCGGGCCGGGCCGGGCGGGACCGGGGGAGGGACCGAGGGCCCGGGGCACGGAGGGACCGGGGGTGGGGCGGAGGGAGGGACGGCGGCGGCGGCAGCGGCGGGGCCGGGCCGGGAGGCGGAACGCGCGGCCCCGCTGAACCCGCCGAGGGGCCTGCGGGAGCAGCATGGCCGCCAGCCTGTGGATGGGGGACGTGAGTGTCCGGCCGGGACCGCGCGGCTTTGTGAGGGGAGGGCGGCGGGCGGCGGGAGCGCGGCGGGGCCCGGGGAGCGCGGGGGGCACTGACCGCCTGGGACCGGCACTGACCGGCACCTCACACCGCTGGCTGACACCCTCACACCGCTGGCTGGCACCCTCACACCGCTGGCTGGCTGACACCCTGGCACCGATCGGCATCTTCACTCTGACACCCTCACACCGCTGACACCCTGACACTGACTGGCACCCTCCGTCTGGCCCCCTCACATTGACTGACTGACTGACACCCTCACTCCACTGACACCCTGACTGACTGGCACCCTCCGTCTGGCCCCCTCACACCGCTGACTGACTGACACCCTGGCACCGATCGGCATCTTCACTCTGATGCCCTCACAGCAGCCGGCTGATACCCTCACACCACTGACACCTGCACACTCACTGGCACCTTTAGTCTGATACCCTCACACCACTGCGTGATAGACACCCGGACACTGATTGACACCCTGACACCGATTGGCACTCTCACTCTGGCACCCTCACACCGCTGACACCCTGACACTGACTGACAGACACCCTGGCGCTGACTGACACCCTCACTCTGGCACCCTCACTCTGCCTGACTGACTGACACCCTCACACTGCTGACACTCTCGCTCTGGTGTCCTCACACCGACCGACTGACACCCCCACACTGACTAACACCCTCACACCAATTGACACCCTCACTCTGACTGACTGACACCCTCACACCGACTGGCACCGTCTCATTGACTGTCTGACACTCACAGCAGCTGACTGACACCCTCACACTGCTGACACTCTCACTCTGACACCCTCACACCTTCACACCAACCAACCGACTGACACCCCCACACCACTGACACACCCTGACAGCCCCACACACACTCAGGCACACCACAAACTCCCAAACTGACTGACACTCCCCACACACACACACTCCCCTGTGCATGCTGACACACTCACACAGGCAGGCACACACACACACACACACTCACAGACACAGCCCCCAGCCCGACAGGCACATTTGTGAGCAGTTCACACACGCACACACAGTTCACACACACACCCACACCCCTCAGGGTGACCCTCGTTGCCTGCTCACAGCCACACTCGTGCCACTTACACCAGTGTCCCTGGCGGGCAGGCACTGACAGGTCTCACCCTTTCACGCTCCAGGAGGCCCTTACACACCCCCAGCACTCACAGCCTGTACCCTTGCATGCCTCGAGGATTTATGTGCGGGTTTATCTGCTCACCTGCTTGTAGGCACTTAACGTGCTCATGTGCCCTGAGGCACTTGTGTATTTGTACACACCTCTCCAGGATTCTCCCTCACAACCTGACCCCCCACACGCACACCTGTGGGTGCACTCACACCCTCACAGGCGTTTGCACTCTCCTACATGCACTCACACTCAACAAGCACTCCCACACCCCGGGATTTCCCTCATTCCTGCCTCCGTGTGCACCTGGCGGGAAGAAGCACCCGTGAGAAGCACGCTCAGGGGCGCTTCCTCACCCAGGGATGTCTGGCTGCCTGTTCACCTGCACACCGTGGGCACACCCACAGAGATGCACAGCCCACAGTGTGCCTTGTCCCTGAGGATCCCACTGGAGGCTTCTCTCACACACACACACGCACTCAGCACACCCACTTTGCCTCAGCATTGCACACTTACGTGACACATCCTGGGTGCGAGCAGACCCTCCCACACAGAGGGTTATCTGCCACCTCTCCATGACCCCCCTCTTCTTTTTCATCACCCCTCTCACACGCAAGATTCCCTTTGATTCACACACGGCCACATCCAAGTAGCCTGTTGCCTTTTACAACTCCAGCTTTCCTTTACACTCCCCCAGGATCACCCTGCACAGCAGATCTGTGGACAGAGTGGTGCTGCCTCCTGCTCCTCTGGCACGTGTGACAGAGCCAGCTCTGCTTCACACTCGGGCCCCCACAGGGCATCTGCTGCCTCTTACACACGGGAGCGCAGCATGGCCACCCGTTTTCACACCCTGCACCTTCTGCCACCTGGCACCTGGCAGACACACAGACACATTTGAGGGCTCTCCATTACCACAGGGCCACCTGTCTTACCCGCAGAGGTGCGTGTGCTTACATACATGGAGCTAGAGAGATTCCCTGTGTGTATTTTACAGCTCTGTGTTACGCACACAGTGCTCCCCATCAAAAAAACCCTTCATTTCTGTTCGTCCACTCCCACAGAGAGGTGCCCTCTTCCCTCAGGCCCTTCATCATGCATTTAGCTCCAACTCCAGCACTGTGTCATACTTTGTGAGTCCTTCACACCACACAGACACTGCCCCCTGCACCGCTCCCCACACCCCCTGCCCTGCCCGGTGCCACCCTCCCCTGTGCCACGACACGGTCAGTGCTCCCACGGGCAGGACGAAGCGGGGCGCGATCCCAGGGCTCCCCTCCCCGAGTGCTGCCCCACTATCTCTGGGGTTGTGCGGGGCAGACCCGGCTCTGCAGCCCCCTGCCCCAGCTCCAGGGGGGCCGTGTCACCGTGTCCCCTGCCTCATGCCACCCAGGGCCGTGCCACGGCTGTGTCCCTGCAGCGCTGGCCCGGAGAAGGAGCCCGGCACCTCCTCCTTCTGCCCCGCTCCCTGTAGCGAACGCTCAGTTTGTTGCTGTTTGTTTCTGAGTGGCTTTTGTCCTTCTGTGAAGCTCCCTGTTCTCTGAAATTCATGCTGTCTCTTGGGTTCCACTTTGCAGACTGTTGAGCCTGGTTCATGCATGCCTGCTGGTTTTGAGTGGCATCGACCCTCTTAAATGAGTCTTCTTTTTGAAGTGTAAGGGTAAAATCCTTCTCAATAATGTTTTAACTGCTTAGGGGGAACATTGACACATAAATTCTCTTTTTTGTAGATGCCCTGATCTAACTTTTTTCTTTTTTTTTTCTTTTTTTTTTTTGCTTTTATAGCTGGAACCCTATATGGATGAAAACTTTGTTTCAAGAGCCTTTGCCACCATGGGAGAACTTGTACTGAGTGTAAAAATCATTCGAAACAGGTTGACAGGGTAACTGTTTATGTTTGTTCTCCCAGTGCATTTGGATCGAAGCCTCACCGTCGGTCCTTCCTTGTCAGAGTGATTTTTCCCTTTGAGCTTTTCACCATTGCTGCCACCAATATGGGAATATTGATGAGAGCAATGGGGAGGGCACTGCTGGCTCTTCAGCCTCCCCTCAGCAAACAAGGCTTGGCCCTCATCCTGGAGTGCTCCAGCACTCAGATGGAGCAGTGTATGTATCCCATTCCATCCCCCTGGGAATTGCACCTCCCAGCTGAAGGCTTTGGTGACCGGTCTGTAGTGCAGCTGCATGGTGCTGGCAGAGGTGGGAAGCCTGACTTGGGGCAATATGAGACCCTTTTGAGTTCATTTGGGATAAAATAAGCGGCTGGATGCAGAATAAAGTAGATTCATTCCAATTCGTTATTCTTTTAAGTGTTGTAATTTCAGTTTTCAGTTGTTTAAACTTGGGTGGAAAAATTGATGGTCAGTGAAAGTAGGAAGTAAACTGTGAGCAAAACCATTTTGTGTGTGCTTATGATTTATGGTAAGTAGGGGCTATCCCTTTACTTGAGATCCAAAATTTCTGCCTTCTTTTTGGTAGCTAGTGTATGTGCTTTTAAAAAGAAACTGTTCCAAGTATTGCAATGATAACAAATCTCCTACCAGTTATCTAAAATACAAAATTCCTCCTCGAGCATGTTTTAAATGTATAACCTTTCTCTCTTCTCTCCTGTGTTGTATGTTCAGAATTCCAGCAGGCTATTGCTTTGTAGAGTTTGCAGATCTAGCTACTGCAGAGAAATGTTTACACAAAATCAATGGAAAACCGCTTCCTGGGGCTACACCGGTGAGTCAATGGGATCAACGAGCTGAGAACCAAAACTGGGAAGGGACAGATAGTGGAGAATCTGCCTTTTGAGTGATTACAGACAAATTCAGTAGTTGGCAAAGTGGGATTCTCCTTTTCTCTAAAGTAATGAACATAAAACTGTTAATGTTCTTGCTCAGAAAATTGGTGAGAAAAATCACTGATTTCTGTGTGAATGTCCAGATAAAATCCAGGTGGAGAAATGTTGTGGAGTGTGGTTTTTCGTTTCTGAGCATCTCTGCTGTTACCAAGTTGGACTAATGAGAAACCAGAGAAGAGCAAGCTAAAAATTGGATTGGATATGGAGTAGACCTGCCACGGTCCTTCCATCTCTCTCCATTTGTAGAATCATGGAATTGTAGAATGGTTGGGGTTGGAAGGGACCTTAAAGCCCGTCTCATTCCACCTCTCCCCTGGGCAGGGACACCTTCCACCAGCCCAGGTTGCTCCAAGCCCCGTCCATCCTGGCCTTGGACACTTCCAGGGATGGGGCAGCCTGAGACAGCAGTGTTCAAGATGAACTTGCAAGTTCACTCTTGAGTTTTGAGTAACTTGGATTTGCGAGAGAAACGTGACTTTTAAGCCTGACATTGTTCTTGGCCCTTAGCAAAGAAAAGTTATTCAACCCTCTTTACAGCAGAGAAGGAACCAAAGAATTGGATGGTGGCAGCACATAACTAATGTCTCCTGTACGTGAAAGCTGGGTAGTTTGAGGAGAAGAGGAGGAGCAGTCGCAGGGTCTAATTTTAGGAAGTTGACTCAAATGTGCGGTAGATTAAAACGGGACGGCTGACACAGCTGTCTGTTGTACCCACAGGAGTTGGCTGCAGTAGCTGGGGTGACTGGTTCATAAAGCAGCTCTAGAATCACCTCAGTTATGGTGTGATCCACAAGGTAAATGGGTTCCTATTTCAGGGTAGTTAATACCCCACGGTAGGAAACTGGGAAGTTCAGGTTGAGCTATTTGGTCAGCGTTCCTCAGAGGGTGACGTGCCCCGTTAAAAAGGATCTGATGAGAGGCCTGGAGGTATCTGTTTTCACGTGTTTGCCCATGATTAAGGCAAGCTGATCATCCTGGATGCTTTCTGTAGTCACTGGAGAGACAAAGAGAGCAGCTCTTGCAAGGAATAAGATGATAATGGAAGTTTGGGGTTGGGAATACCCCTCTTTCTCCACAGTTTTGTTTTAAAACGTGGCGTTGCTTAGGGGGGTGATTTGCATAACACACAGGGAGAATTACAGATGTCAGGCAGAGATCCAGTGCAGCCCAAAACACTGCACTCAGCAGGCAATGCCCAGCTCATCCCTCGCATTTAGAGACTTTTGTTTACAGAAAACTGAGTGTGGCTTTTATTTATTATTAAATACTGAATCAGCCAGAGGAATAACAGAAAGCCCTGGTGCTGCTGCTGCTGCCTCTGTTTTCCAGAACTGGTGTCCCCAATTCCCATCTGAGTGGAAGTGCTCTCAGGTGTCTCATTGGTTTTAAACCCAGAATATTTATAGTGAAGAGGGAGATCCAAAATAAAAAGATGCAAGTGCTTCAAATTGGAATCTAAATTTTCCAGCATGGTAGATTCGGTGTTGGTGTTAAATCACAAATGTCCGATAGCTCTGCTGTCATTTCATTTCCAGACCCTAAAGCTCTAAGTAATTCAATATTTTTTATTAGTACCTCCTATTTAGGTTCTGATTTTCATTATTACATCTGTGCTGACATAAATAAATCATCCTTAATCCCTTAACTGGGTGGTCTGACAGCACTTAAAAAGTCGTATAAAATCAGCTGATTGCGTTTGCTCCTCATTGCTTGAACTCACATGGCAACATTTGAACGGACGGGTTCGTTCTTTGCCTCCTTTCAGGCGAAGCGATTTAAATTGAATTATGCAACGTATGGAAAACAGCCCGACAACAGGTGAGTGCCCAGGATTTAAATACTCATTTTTACCCTGTTTAATGTCCCTTTGTCGATTGCCTTGCAAAGGGTATTCAAAATATGTAAACCCATGAGTTCATCACTGCCACTGTGGAGGGAGGAGAACTTCGGCTGCCAGTTTTGTGCTTTGCCTCCTGTGTGATTTATGCAGTGTCTTTTAAGGTATTCAAACTTTGTACCATCAAAGTATCTGATTGACACATTATAATTTAAGGTCTGTGTGTTGGAAATAGGAAATCTGTAAATGAGAGATTAATATTTTCTTGCCGTGCTAGAAATCCTGTAAGAAATAAGCAATTATCTTTAAATAAAAAGCAGTGTTGAGTAGATTGGTTGTGCTGCTTGAATTAACTTGAAAAAGCAGTGTCAATGGTTTAAAAAGCATATTAATATGATATATTATATGTATATAAGTATAATTTTAGTTAAGCAGCTCAACTGGTGACACTTTAAAATCTCCATTAAATGGTCTTTTAATATCACTTTTCTCCAAGGTGAAATGTTTAGGCTAAATGGCAACTGTCACTCGGCACTTTTTTTGTATGATTGTACTTAAGAAGTTTTCTTTTCATCTCTTTAGTCCAGAATATTCCCTTTTTGTGGGAGACCTGACTCCTGACGTGGATGATGGGATGTTATATGAATTTTTTGTTAAAGTTTATCCATCGTGTAGAGGTGGAAAAGTTGTTTTGGACCAGGCAGGAGTATCCAAGTAAGTCCTCTTTTATTCATTCTTTTCTTTCACTGCACATGCAGCAACAGAAAAGATAAAATGCAGCAAGGGGGGAAAAAAAAGAATAGTTTTATCAGCTTAGATTTTAGTAACGTTAAAATACAAATTCTGCTGTTTTCTTGCGTTTTGATAGTCAGCCTGAGGCCCTTTGTGTGTAACTGCACTTCTTAAGATGCTGAAAAATGCTTTAAGTAAGCTGGAAACACTCTCCTCCTGCACTCCCAGGTGGAATTGTGCTATTATTTAGGCTATTCCTGCGAGAGGGTTTTATTTCAAACAGGGTAGGGCACACAAAGCTGTGATTCACTGTCAGGCTCTCAGCAGCAGTCACCTTGTTTGTCTCGACTGAAAGTGTCTTGCCAAAAACAGATACCAAAAAGCTGGATTTCTTAATGTAATTAAAGCATTTTCTAAACAGCACAAAACTGAACTGTATTTTCCTGGGGGAGGGAGCAGTTGCTGAGGCCCCTTGCACCTCAACCTCTTGCAGAGCTGCTCTGTCACTGTTGAACACTTGTGCTGTCACTGCTGCCTCACATGGCACTGACACTGCTGGGTGCCTCCTCTTCCTCCTCCTCCTCCTCCTCAGAGGTGTAAACCCCCCAGACCCTGTTTTGCTGCACCTGCCCCAGTCTCTGCCTACAGAACAGGTGATGGGTGCTGCAGTTTGGGCTGTGAGCTGGGCTTTGGGAACTGCTCAGAAGTGCAGATCCTCAAGGAAAGGGAATCTGGGGTAGCTTGGGAAGTGAGGAAGGAGCAGGGACTTGGAGTCCTCTTCCTGGGAAGAGCAGAGCTGTCTCCCCTGGCCGTGCCAACGCGTTGCTGCCAGGGGCTTTGTTGGGACTTGTGCAGTTACTCAAAGCTGAGGCAGCTGCAGGTGTCAGGGTGATGTGAGAGAGGAGATTTGGGTTTGTGGACGTGCCCAGTGAAGGCCTGGCCCTTCCAGCCAGGGCTGGTGGATCAGGAAGGCCTCCTCCCAGCAGGAGAGCAGCCTGGAGCTGCAGTGCTGAGCCTGCTCCTCTGCTTCCTGCTGAGGGTGCAGGCCTGGGGGATTTTCCAAACTGCAGGGATAGGACAGAATGTCTGCCAGGGAGGTCCTGGCCACGAAGAAATGATCTCTTGCTGGGTTTTCTCCTGGCTTAGCCATTGGTGTGGAAAAGCTAAGTTTCTGGAAGAGTTGGAAGAATCGCTGTCTCCCTTGCTGCACCCACCATCAATTCCTGTGCCCTACATCCAGCTCTTCATCTGTCTGTCTCTGTTTTGGAACTGCCAGTCTTCCCAGTTTCCCTCACACACTCCCAGTCCCATCCAGAAGGCTGCAGGAGTCTCTGTGGCACCTTAGAAACTTAGTTGGTTTTGTGTGTGAGCATCTTAAACTGCATTAGAAGTTGACTTGCACTGCCTTGATTTGCCACAGTCCTTTGGCAGAGGGCAAGTTAAACACAATGTGGGCCCATGTAGAGTTTTGCTCGTGCTTAATTATCCAGTTTGTATGTAGATAAACCTGAGCTTTGATCTGGTGTTTTTGTGAGGAGGACACAGCCATACCTGTGTATTTGTATAAAAATAGATGTTTGGACTCGTGCTGGCCAAGATCTTGAGTTTTCTGGGGCACAAACTGCTCTGGAACAGCTTCCAGTGGGGACCTCCCAGGAGCAGTAGGTGATGCTGCTTTCCAAATAACACATTACTTGGTGTTTAGGAGTTCCCACAGAATAATAGATAATACATTGTAAATTTACACCCTTGCTTAGGGCTCACTCTTTTGCCCAGCTAGATAAGCCCTTCCCTCCCAAACTCCTTCCTTGGCTTAGATGGATTCCCTTCCCCTCCCACACCTAAGCCTTTGATCTTTGTGCTGCGTGAGGCAGCCCATCCCATGCTGGGATCCTGGCACTGCCCTCCTGGGTGCTGTTGCGTCGCTTCTGACTCACTGCAGCACCAGAATATCCCACGCCAAGAACCGCTGGGATCGGAGGGGGCTGGAGTTTCCCCTCTGGCTGATGTGCAGAGCTACCACACCACGGTGTTAACACAGAGTCCAGGGGTCCTGGCTGTGCTGTGCCTGTCCCAGCTGTGATCTCAGAGCAAGGTTTTAGCTGCCTGATGTTACGAGCTCGTTTCCATCCCCACTTTGGGAAGGGCAGAAAGCCTGTTTGAATGTATTCCCGTTGAGGAAGAACTTGATTGGCAGGCACATCTCACTGATCTTGGGGAAAAGCAGTGTTTCCCTTCACAGTGGGGCACTTTGGGATGCAAGCAGTGCCTGTGCCTTGTCAGCCCTGTGCTGACTTGCAGCTCTTTGAGATTATCAGTATCCTCCCAGCAGAGATTTGGGGCTTTACCACTCACTGTCTGCTCGTGCATTTCGACATAGCTTGTGTCAGCTCCCTTCCAATTCCCCACGATCCACTGGCAGGGAAACTGCTTTATGTTTGTCAAGCCCTTAAAAGCACCGCTGGAGCTTGGACCTGTGGCTTCAGGCACTTTGGAAAAGCATCTGGCAGGCGGAATCGTTTCATCTCTCCCCAGAGCAGGGACAACAACCCGAACGAACGCGTTTCGTTCGCTGCGTTTCCCAAGCCGATCCAAAATTCTCCATGAATGACTTTTAAGACGTGGCCTTGGCTTTTTTTGGGTCGGTTTTAACGTGGTTTTTATTCTGTGTCCCTGCAGAGGTTATGGGTTTGTGAAGTTCACAGATGAGCTGGAGCAGAAGAGAGCACTGACAGAGTGTCAGGGAGCTGTGGGGTTGGGCTCCAAACCTGTACGATTGAGTGTGGCTATACCAAAAGCGTGAGTATAAGAGCAGCCAGGTGTTCATTAGGAGGCATCACATCTGCTTTTAAATGTCTTTTTAGTGTATTTGGGTACATTTCCTGGATGTTTTCCATCACAAAGTGAAGGAATACCCCTGATAATATCAGGGGAGTATCAGAATGCCCAGGAATTCAGAGAAATTATAACATTAGCTCAAGACTAAGCATTTTACACTGTTTTTGATTGTATACATTATAAAATCCACACACATGTACCCACTCTGTAGTTAAATATGACTGTTTTAAAGTGTGTATTCCTTTGCATTAAATTGAAATAACCTAAATCTGCTTATTGATGTCTGGATAGCAAAGCTCAATTACCTTGCTAATTCTATTATGATGTCTACTAAATATAAGTATTTTGGGGCAGGGATTAACTTTTTTTTCTGTGTTTGTTCAGAACCTGATACAATGAGATCCTGGTCTGACTTGGGGCTCGTAGCACTAGGGTAATACGAATCATAGTAATTGCTCCCTATTTGAATAATATTTAGATTTTCAGAAGTCTTGGGGGGGGAAAAGAAAGAGAAAAGCAGAAAAAAGGGGTGTATTGTGGTGAGAAGATTGATGTTTCCTTCCTCCTGCTTCTCACTAATTTCATCACTAGCTTTTTACGTGTGACATACCTTCATTTTCAAATGATATTTGCCATCTCATTTCAAATCTTGATGGTCAGGTGGGATTCCAAGTTCCTTGGGAATGCTGCCACTTCATGGCGAGGAATGGGAATTTTAGTCAGCTCACAGGGTACTTAAGTTTATTTTTTGATTACTTGTAGTTCTTTTTACTTCATGACCTCTTCCAACTGTGTGCATTGAGGACCACTCAGTTCAGTGAGAAAGGGGACAAGTCATTGCTTTTTTCCATTGGTTTCCTACGGCAGAAGGAAGAGGGTTTTGTCCATTCTTGTTAAAGAAAACTCCAGGTTTTCTGCAAGGCTTTAAGTCTTTAACTCTTCATGTAAAGCAAGATTCAGTGCCTTGCCTCAGGAAGCTGCAGATTAGCCAACTTCATCCTATTTATCAGAAGAAAAAGAAGGGGCCCAAGAATCTGGACTGGGGTTCAGGATTGTTCTAAAACTGAGTCTCGTGGTCCTGAACTCTTCCCTTCCCAAAGCCAAGAAGTGACCCCAAATTAACTCCTATAGAATGAAAGCAATGCTTATTAATGAAGAGGAAGATGAATACCGGAAAGGGCGTTAAATTTGAACCACTTCTTTCTTTATGCAAATGTATGCAAATGATAAATATCGCTGCAGTAAATAGGGACTATATTTTAAAGACTGAAAACTGCATGTTAGACTAAGCCTTGTCTTACAATGCCAGATTGTACCTTAAGCTATTTCACTGCTTTTTTTTCATACTTGCTCTGCTCTATTTGCAACTCACTCCGTGCTTTGTTTTTTGAAGTAACCGGGTAAAACCAATGGAGTACAATCAGATGTACAACTACGGCTACAACCAGTATTACCAACAGTATCACAACTACTACGCCCAGTGGGGGTACGACCAGAACACAGGCAGTTACAGCTACAGTTACCCCCAATACGGCTACACACAGAGCACCATGCAGGTAGGGCAGCCCAGAATCGCCCCAGAGCTTGCCAGTGGGGATGGGAACGTTCTAGCTTCAAGCTCTGAGCATCACAGAATGTCCTGAGCTGGAAGGAACCCACAGGGATTATGGAATCCAACCCCTGGCCCCACACAGACAGCCCGAGAATCCCACACTGTCCATGAGTGATGTCCAAACCCTCCTGGAGCTCTGGCAGCCTTGGGGCTGTGCCCACTGCCCTGGGGAGCCTGTTCAGTGCCCAACCAGCCTGTGGGGGAAAGAATCTTTTCCTAAATCCAGCCTAACCCTGCCCTGACACAGCTCCAGCCATTCCCTGGGGGCTGTCCCTGCTCACCCAGAGCAGAGATCGGAGCTGCCCCTCAGGAGGAGCCGCAGCCCCTGCTGAGCTCTGCCCTCAGTCTCTTCTCCAGGCTGAATAGACTAAGTGATCTTAGTACAGACCTCTCAATAATGAGTTCTTAACAGAGCTGCTCTGTGGTGTTTAGTAGAACCTGGTGTGTCCTGTTGCCTTATGTGGGGTAAAATTCTGCCCCTTATACTAGGTAAGGGCACAGGGGGTCTCTTAATACAGTTGTCAGGGTAGAAGGGTTCTCTTGGTACAGGCAGTGCTCAGACAGCCTTCTGGGATCCTTCCTAAGGCTTGTTTTAAAGGACAGAGCACATCAAAACAGCCACCCCCCTTCACCCCAGGAATTGCAAGAACTGCTGCCTCTGTCAGAGGTTTAGTGTGGGATCTCCCCCGTGGAGTGTTGGGAGTGGAACACAGGCTTATGTGTGAAGAATTCTGTTGTAATCACTCTGATATAAAAGTCAGTCTCTGACAGTACCAATCAACAGGTGATGCTTGTAAAAGAAAAGGTGATTATCTGCTGTCCTAAGGGGTTTGTTTCTCCTTGCAGACATATGAAGAAGTTGGGGAGGATGCACTGGAAGGTACGTTCCTCAAGTTCCATACTGAAGTTGTCTGTTCTTTCTCCACTGACCAGAGACAGACTTTCCCAATTTGTCCCCTATTTCAGTGTCTGCCATCCCTTTATCCCTGGGTAAATCTGAGAACTTTGCCTTTCCCCCCCCACCCCTGCAGATCCCACGCCTCAGCTGGACGTCCACGAAGCAAACAAGCAGTTCATGGAGCAGAGCGAAGAGCTCTACGATGCCTTGATGGACTGTCACTGGCAGCCTTTGGACACTGTCTCCTCAGAGATCCCAGCTGTGTTATAGCCTTGTTGCTGAGGCACTGTGGAATATCCCACCAGTGCACTCCGGACTGTTCCGTCGCCCCCGGATCCTGCGGGATCAGGGGTGGCCCTTTCCCCTCCCAGGCCTGGGACTCGGAGTACAGGAGGGCTGTGGCCCCTTTTCCTGTACAGAACAAGCATCGTAGGAGCATCATGGTGACCTTGATTCATGGTGAAAATTAGAACTGCAACAGTTTTAATTCCTTTTTTGTCTTGAAATGAACTCTTGATACTTGTTGGGAATTGTAATTTATAAACCTTCGACGAGGTGGCACAGGGGAGAGACTCTACTCCACCCTACAATAAAAAAGTTGGTCTTTTAAGTAAAAAATTACCCTTTGCATTTTGGTTCCTGCCCATCTTTCTGGTTTTGCTGCCCACTCAACTTGTCTGCAGCCATTTGGCCCAGCGCTCGTGAATGTGTTACTTTTTAAAAAACAACAACAACAAAAAAAATCATTGTTGGATGCCACTGAAAGATCTCAAAAGCTTTCTAGTGACTGGATAAGGTTTCTGTAACTTGAGCACGGGAGGAAAAGTTGTGTTCTGGTTAAGCTAAGCTGTGATCATGAGCTAGAAAGCTTGGCGTTCTTAAACAACCTACCTGAAGAGCACTTTGGAGAGCAAAGACAGAAAGGAGTGTTAAGAAAACTACAGACCAATGCCTTTTACTTGGTGATCTCTTGCACACCTGACTTGCTCCTCCACCTGTGCATGAGGAAATAATTCCCCCTCACCCAAGCAGTTTGAAAACACTTCAACCAGCAACCCTATTTAAATGTTATTTTGTGTATCATGCCTTTATTTTTTTATTGGTCTCGTTAAGATGTTGAGATTTTGTAGCGTCTTCCACTGCCCTGCCAGAGGGAAACTGAAGATCTTGCAGCAAAAACGGGTCAGAGCAATCTCACTGATATATTGTGCAACAAATTGTTGTGAGCCTGGAAAGCAGTTTTTCTACTGGATGTTGTATAAGCTGGGTGGACAAGCAATATAAAATAAGCTGATATTATGTTGCGTTAGAGGGTGAAAGTGAAAATAATAGCACTTATGTACATGTTATAAGCCCTTTTCAGGCTTTTGTGCCTTAAAACTCTTGGAGAAATAGGAACAGAGAAAACTACCTGTAATAAATGTCTATCCAAGGAGTAGTTTGGTAACTGAAATTGCTGCTGCCGAGCGTTTCGTTGCCTCCCTGCCCATGTCGATGCAGAGATTTGCCACAAGGTTTAAATACTTTGATAAAGCTACTTCTGCTACACCTTTGTTTGTGTCCATAATTATGATCTGTTTGCCAGTCTGTGGTTTTTTTTTCCTCAACAACTGCACCTGGGGATGTGAGGGACTGGAGTTCGGTCGTCCCTGAGCGAGTGGAGCCGGAGGACTGCTGGGCTCCTGCCTTCTCATCTGCTGCGAATTCTTCCTCCTGCTGTGCCCCTGACTGTGCTGCTACCACTGTCCTCACCTTCAGAGCCTCTGAATTTGAGGAGAGGAATGTGCCCCGTGTGTTCTGGGAGTTTCAGAGGCGGCAGAAGTGGAAGAGAGCAGAGCTTTTTTATCTTCTGCTCAGCTCGGAGCAGCCCCTCTTCCTGGGAAGTTCAGTGGAGTGGCATTCCAGAGGTGATGTAAAGAAGGGGGATTTATGTCCTGCTGTTAAATACTTTCCAGATCTTTCTGTTCCTATGCTGCCCTGTGTGCCCTTCCTTCTCCTCTTTTGGAGCTGTCTTTTCCCATCCCCCCCAAAATTTTAGCTTTTCGAGGCAGCCATCTCAGTTTGCCGCAGGAGGTGACCTGAAGACACATTTATTAATCAGTATAAATTTACTCTGCTGTTCTAAGCTGCCCAGCATTGCTGTCCTGTGGAGTATTTCCCAATGCCTGGATAAACCCTCTCCATCCAGGCCTGTCCCTAAAGGAGAGAGGAGCAGGTTATCACCTCCCACCGACAGCAAGTAAAATCCTTTTACTCTCTGCTTCTGTTTTCGCAGTGGAAGAAAAATGGTAAATATTAGTCCAACCCATCCTAACCCCTAATTCCTGGGAGAGCTGAGCACATACAGACCCTCAGGAGGAGCAATTTGGGAGCGCAGAGGCCAGCAGGGATGACCTGCTGACGCCTGTTTACTGGTGCTGCAGAGCCCAAAATAGCTCCTGCATTTCCTTTTAAGAGAGGTTGATGTGAGGCTCTGGGCCACGTTCCCTGGAGGTGTGAGCCAGCCTTTTGGGGTTGTTTGGGAGAACCTCAGCCAAGGTTCTGTGGAGCTGTTAAATCTGTGTTGTTTTGGGGTTTTTTTTCTGTGTATCACTAACTCACCTTAATGTTCGTTTTCAGCGTTGTTGCAGCGTCTGAAGCACAGAAGAGGCTTTTATGTGGAGCTCCAGAACAGCCATCACCTGGAATTTGTAGGCTTCATGCTTTGGAATGCAAGTCAAGCAGAGTGTGGGATTTTGTTTCTCCTGGATGGCTGCAGGAAAAGCCTGGATTAATTATCATTTAGTGTCACCCAGGATGAAAGACAAGGACTCCACGTAGTAAGGTAAATCCTGCTTTTATCTCCGCGTGCTCAAGGCAAGAAATCCCAGGCAGGTGATGTCACAGCTCCCTGGGATTAGGTAATTCCCGAAAATTGCATCCAAATCTGCCACTGAGATTATGGAGCACTCTGCCTTTTCAGCAGGCAGGGTTTATAGCAATTACAACAACAACAACAACCCAAACACTCTTGTTGAAGGTGAGATAATCCAATTTAGATGAAAGTGCTGGGACTGACATTCCCATTTGAGTTACACAGGCTGGGAAAAGTTCAGCAGAGCTGGAGGGACGTGGGTGTGTTTGAACTCTCCGAAGGGTGAGCTCTGAGGCTGTGGGGTGGCCTGTTGCCATCAGCCTGCGTTTAATTAAAAGCCTGACAATACACACCAGGGGTGGCCTGGGAGAGATCCTGACCCGCTTCCAAAGGGATGAGGAGTCTGGAAGCATTCCTTGAGCTGACCTGGGGCTGGCTGAGGGGGCTGACAGGGGGCTGACTGTGATGATTTTTTTCCGTGTGGGTCTGACGAGACAAAATTCCTGTGACTTGGATCAGTGTCGGGGCAAGGGTTCATATCCCGCACACTGAGACGTCTTTGACACCCTCAGGAATTTCTCTGAATCCCTTTTGAGGAACAGAGATAAACATTTGACTCTGATCTTTCTGTGCTGGGTTTCTCGTTACTGCCTTGTTAATCCCCAGCTCCTGCTAAGCAAAGATCTGAGAGGAATTTTTTACCTTCCAGCCTTGCTATCTCCCAGTGCATCTTGTAAATCGGACTGGATACACCAGTTTCTGGATTTAACTTGGGATTTGCTTAGACATGAAATTAATTCAGTGGCAGGATAGGGTATGAATTTGAAATGCAATAGCAGAAACTGCTAGAGCTGCTTCAGGAAATGTCACTGATAGGGCTCACTTTCCCTTTTTGCCTGGTGGAAAAGGTCTTTTTTTTCTTCCTTAGCTGTTATTCCCCAGTCAAAGTGGGTTTTTTCCAAGTGCAGTCAGTTTTGTAGGAAGGGTTTTGGGGCCCTGCTTGGCACACACCCTTTTTTCTCAGGCACAGGGTGGGATTGCTGGGGTGTCCTGTCCACGGCCAGGAGTTGGACTTGATAATCCTCGTGGGTCCCTCCCAGCTCAGCATCTTCCATGATTCTGTGATTCCAATGTCATGCTGCTTCTGCTGTTAAATTTCCAGGGAAAAGGCCGTGATGGATAACACAGTTAAGGTGAAAAAGATTGAGAGCTGATCATGGCCAGGGCTTGGCTTGTCCCAGGGAGCCACAGGCACAACAAACTCCTGGATCACTTAATTCTCACCTGCTTTTCCTCGCTGAAAAGCACATCCCTGTGCATTGCCTGCTCCCACCTGTCAGGTGATGGGAACTGCAGCCTCTTCCAGCGTTCTCTCCCTGTCCTACCCTGTGGAAGAGGCTGGTGAGAGGTTCCTGGGAGTTTTCATCAGGGATTCACTGATTGTGGATGTGCAGTGGGATTTTCTCTGCTCCTCTTTGGACCTCCATCCATCTTCTTGTGATGGGCTGAGGCATCCAGTGCTTTTCACTGTTGCTCTCTGGGGATTCTCCCAGTTCAGCCTCTTCCCAAACAATCTTTACCAAGGTTTTAATTTTTGGGGGAAGGCTGGGTGGTGGGGTGTTTTTCCTACAGTGATCTCCCCTGCCCTAGGATTTGACAGGGAAATTTTTAGGCTCCTTTTGCACGAGTGGCTGTGCCAAGGAGACTCCAGGGAATGCCTCGTGACTTGGCAGAGCAGCTGGGAGATCCATGGAGGAGGAGGAGGAGGAGGATGGGAGCAGCTGCTGGTCCCCTGTCCCTGCCAGCTTTGACAGGGGCTGTCTTTGCAAGGGTTTGGCCACAAAGTTTGGGGCTCCTCTCCAGACTTGGCTTTAAATGGGTACCAGGTTTATTTTGTTGCTGGTCTGGCACGTTTGTTGGGGGAGCTAACAGCTGGAAAGGGCCATTCCTGAGCACTGAGAATGTTTTCATCTGTTGATTTTGTTCAGGGCAGATTAAAAACTGACTGTTCTCCCCCATCCTTTTTGCCCTTTCTCCAGGGCTCGGGCAGGGAGCATTCCTGGGCTTTTCCAGCTGATTTCCCGCAGTGGCTGTGCCTTCAGCACCTGCAGCTGTTCCAGCACTGCCTTCCAACCCCTTGGCATGTGCTCCCACTCTAAATCCTTTCCATGGATTATGGATCACGAGCCAGGAGCCTGACAGAGGTATTGTGCTTATGTTTCCAAGAAACTTTCCTTCTATTTCCTGAAGGTGGGGTGTTCCCCCCATGTCCCAAAAGGGAGGAAGGAGTGGGGAAACGGCAGCTGCTGCCTTCAGCTTTTCCAAGAGCAGCCCCTTGGATGGAGGAGGAGAGAGGAACTGTCTTGTTGCCACCTGGATTGGAGGGTCTTTGAGGTGGGGAGGGGGAGCACAGCTCGCAGGTGGGGAGTCATGGAATTGTGGAATGGTTGGGTTTGGGATGGACCTTAAGGATCATCCAGTTGCCATGGGCAGGGACACCATCCACTGGAGCAGGTTACTCATTGGGGTGGGTGTGTCCTTTGGGGAGTGGGATGGAGGGATGGATGCGGGGATGGATGGATGGACGGATGGGGGGATGGATGGATGGACGGATGGGGGGATGGATGGATGGACGGATGGGGGGATGGATGGATGGATGGACGGTGTGGGCCTTAGCCGGTAGGAACTACAAATCCCAGCAGCCTCTGCTGCCCCCGCAGCCAATCAGCGGCGCTGCCGCGCTACAAAACGCGGGCGCGGGTTCCCTCCCTTCTCTTTCCATAATGGCGGCGGAGTGGGCTGGCAGGGCCAGGCCCAGCGGGGCCATCCATCGCCATCCATCGCCATCCATCGCCATCCACCCTCCCCGGGGCTCCCCCGCCGCCCGGCCCAGCCGCACCGGCTCCCCGTGGGCACCGCGCACGGCCGGGGCGCTTCGGGGCGCTCCCACGGCCGCGAAGGGCGGCGCGACCTTGATCCGTCCCGGGCCGGGCCCGGCCTGGGTGAGTGAGGGAGGGACCCCCGAGGCTGAACCAACCCCAATCCCGGGGCCCCCCGGGCCCGTCCGGCCCTATCGAAGCTGCGTCTGTCGGTGCTGTGGCAGACGCGGTCAAAAAGGAGCCGAGAGCGAAGGGATTTTCCCCGACGGTCGCCGCTCAGTTGGAACCTCCGTAACTGTCCGGCAACATTTCGGGAAAATACACGGCCCGGGTGGGGCTGGAGCTGGGTGGGGATGGAGGATTGGCGCTGGAAGGAAGCGGCTGCCCCGGATCGCTGCTCCTGGGGTCGGAATTGCTGCACGGGGAGGTGGGAGCGGGCGGGTATCCCGCCTTTCTGTTGTTTTAAGATGCTTTGTGTACCTGAAGCTCAAGGCTCTGTTCTTCCCCAGCAGCATCCTGGTGATCCCGGAGTGTGGAATGGCTCGTGGCAGCCTCGCCCTGGCAGCGTTGGGCAGGTGAGGTGGGAGATCCAGGCCCTGGATTCTCCTTTAGGCTGGGAATTGGGGTGGTTCCGTGGCCTCCCTGGGCCAGAGCAGGGACCAGCAGCATTTCCTGCCCCTCTGCTCTAGGATGGTGCCAGCATGTCCTTGTTCCAGGGATGTGGGTCCTCTGCTGGGCCCTGCAAGCTCCCCTTAGTTCTTGTTCCATCGAGATCGTGTGTGTGGGATAAGGGCACTCCTCTCTCTGGGCCAAGCTAGAGGCAGAAAATTGAGACTAAACCCTGATCCAGAGCCAGCAGATCACTCTGTCACAGGCTTTCCTGGACGAGCTATATGTTTATCTGCATGTTTATCCAAGAGCTGTGGCTCCACACAGTGGCTGCAGGTCTCCAACAACATGCCAGAGCAACGGGAAGGTCTTTGACTGCTGGGCCTCCTCTGCCCGTGGCTGTCACTCGCCCCTCCTATATATTTTCGGGAAGTGGGCTGTTCCTTGTGGCTTCAGGGTGGGATGAGTCAGGGATGTGTCCACGCGAATCTGCAGCCTGCAGCTGATTTTTTTTTTTAAGGGTTTTGCGATGTCTTCCAGGATTCCTGGGTGTTTCAGAGCTCACCTGCCTGATGGATAGACCCCAGGTAGGAACGTGGTGTCCGTGTTGGAGCTCCACAGCTCATCCCTCCAGTTCCCTTTCCCATTAGATCTGAATACCGATCTTGTGGTCGAAAAAGGAGGAAGAGCAAAAATTCACCCTGGTCTAGGGCTCTCTGCGGGTGTGTGTCCTGTCCTGAGAGGGGCCAGTGGGAAGACAGGCAATGCCTGCCTTGTTCCTTGGGGAAGGCTGGGTGGGAGGGAGGGGAAACTCCTGCTCGGGAGAAGGGATAAATGTTGGACAGGGGTGTTGTGGTGGGTGGAGGGAGGGGGTCTGAGCCATGGATTTACAGTGACCCTTCAGCTTCACTCTGGCTCTGTGCTTCCAGGAATCAATTCAGTGAGGAAGACTGAGAGCTTGTGAACCCTCTCCCAGGGGGTCTGGTTTGCTTCATGTGGAGAAGCTGCAGCGTGGAGCGAGTGAGTGTCCTGGTGTTGGCTGGGCAGGAGGTTTGGATCAGACATCGGGAGGAAATCCTTCCCTGGGAGGGTGGGGAGGCCCTGGCACAGGTCGCTCAGAGAAGCTGTGGCTGCCCCTGGATCCCTGGAAGTGTCCAAGGCCAGGTTGGAGCAGCCTGGGCTGGTGGAAGGTGTCCCCTCCACCCATTTGAGTGTTTCCCTGTGGGCAGTGCCTGGGTGAGCTCAGTGGCAGCACAGCCTGGTCTGTGATGACTCCTGTTTTTCTGGAGACTGTTGGATGAGTCCTGCGGATATGGGGCTGAGGCCAGGCATGAGCTACCCCAAAACCACTCTATGGGGTGAGGAGGGGACAGCCAGGAGGTCCTGAGTGCGGGTGGGATCTGGCGCAGCACCAAGCTGGGCTGCTCCTCACTCAGCAGGATTATTTGTCCCTTTTTTCCAGGTCTTAGCAGAGCATGGAGCTGAATTGAGGCCATTCCTGAGGGATTCGTTACTACGTGGTACTTTCCCAGCCCTCCAGCAGTGGGAGCTCTGCAGAGCCAGATCCCGGCTCCTTCCCGAGCCGTGAGTTCCTCTGAGTGGGATCCACTCCTGGGCTCCACTCACTGGCGTTGCAGGGACAGGGAACTGCTTTGGCTCCTGGTGCTGCTCAAGATCCTGTTTTGACACTGCCTGGAAGAACAGTCCCTTCTGTGGAGTTTCCTCAGGAGTGGAGTTATTTAATATTAGTGGATATTAACTCTTGGAGGCTCAATAAACACAATTGCTTGAAATCCTTGTGGTGTCTCCCACGTTTGGTTTGTGCTGGGATGGGGTGAGGCTTGGCTGGATGCTCTGAGCCTGCCTGGGGGTGATCAGTGCCAGGGGTTCTTTGGTGATGCCAGGTGCCTGTTTTTTTATGATGGACGACCAGCAGGGATGTGGGGATCACAACAGCCTGGGAGTTGCCATTCCCTGTCCCTGGATGGCTGGGCCATGGCAAAGTCCCCCGGGATGACTTGGCTGTTTGGCAAGAGCACTTTTGCTTGGTGCCTCTGACCCCTTTTCCCTGCAGGGACTCCAGAGCCCCTTCCCTATGGATCCTGTCCTTCCCAGGATCTCAGGAGGGACAGCAGTGTGTCTGTGCACTCAGCCTGGCTGTCCCTTGGTCACCAAAGCCGGGCAACAGGACAGACCTGGCATGTGACAACGGCAAACAACACCCTGGGGACAGGAGGATGAGGCCAAACAGCCCGGGGGCAGGAGGATGAGGACAGAGAAGCGTCTCCCTCCTCCCGGGGCCGGTTTGTTTGTCTGCCCGCGTGACTGTGGGGCCAGAGCCGTCCCTGTCCCCAGGTGGGGTGGGGACAAGGGTGGAGACCTGTCCGTGTCACCGCCAGCACAGCAGAGTCAGGATCCAGCCGGTTATGGGGACGGTGACAGGTCCCTCCCAGGACCCCGACCCGGGGGGACACTTCCAGTTCCGCGTCATCGTGCTGGGGGACGCGGCCGTGGGCAAGTCCTCTCTGCTGCGCTGCTTCGCCGAGGGGCCGGGGGGCAGTGCCGGGGGCGCGGCCACCCCCGGCCCCACCGTAGGCGTCGAGTTCTACAGCCGGACCGTCCCGGTGCCCCCCGCGGGCAGGGCCAAGCTGCAGCTCTGGGACACGGCCGGCCAGGAGCGCTTCAGGTGAGCTGGGGACGGGGACAGCCCCCACGCGGGACCACAGACCCAGATCAGCGTCCCTCCTACCCTGGGGTGGGTGTAAATCCCCGCCGGGCGTGCGGGGACCCGCAGTGATGCCCCGCTGGGACAGCGACGCTGTAGGGGACAGTGAAACCTTGGGCTGAGCTTGCAGCGACTCCAGAGCCGGTTGTTGGGAGGCAGCCAAGGGAGCAGGGCTGGGGGAGAGTCCTGGGATGCTGCTCCGGGACTGCTGGTGGGCTGGGGCCGGGTGGTTTCTCTCCTGATTGCATCAGGAGCTCCTGGGAGCGTGAAAGAGGCTCACAAGGGGCTGGAGAGCCGGTGCCCGACTGGACCGGGGGTTCCATGCTCTCCGCGTCCCTGGAAGCCCTTCTAGGGCCCCAGGGTTGGTCTGGGGGTGCTGCCCCTTCCCCACTGCGCCCCGGGCTGTCGGGGGGGATGGAGGGACCCCAGAGCCCCTGAAAAACACACAGGCTTCTGGATTGGGAAGGGGGATGCTGAACAGAAAGGCAGGGTGTAAACGGCCCGGGCAGGTCTCCTTTCCCACTCCTCAAGTCCCAACCGGCACCCAAAACCCCCCTCAGCCCCATCCCGGGGATGTGAACGCGGGGGCTGCCCCAGTGGCCCCCCTGGAAACGCCCCCCTGGGCGTGCCCAGGTCCATCACCAGGTCCTTCTACCGGAGCGCGGCGGGGGTGCTGCTGGTGTTCGACCTCACCAACCGCGCGTCCTTCGAGCGCGTCCCCGAGTGGCACCGCGAGGCCGCGGGGGGCGGGGACCCCCCTGCATTCGTCCTGGTGGGGCACAAGTGCGACCTGGAGGCCGAGAGAGCCGTGTCAGCAGAGGAGGCCGGGCACCTCGCCGCCAGCCTGGGCATGGCCTTCGTGGAGACCTCGGCACGCAGCAACCTCAACGTGGACTTGGCCTTCCAGATGTTGGCGGGGGGCATCCAGGAGGCCCTGGCACGGGGGGTCCTGGCTCCTCACCGGGGCTGTGATGGCATCAGGCTCATCCCCAGCCGGAGCCGCCGCCGGCCCCCGGCACGGGGGGAGCCCCAGGAGCGCTGCCAGTGCTGATGGAGACAGGGGGGACACGAGACCCTCCACCCAGGACCCTCCGCTCAAAGGGATGTTTCTCTCTCCACCCATGCTTGGGTTTATTTCAAATCTTAAATCTGGGGCCTCTGAAAAAAATGATGCTCTGCTGTGGGAGTGTTTTTAATAAACCTGAGGTTTTTCCACGCTAAATAAAGGCTGTGCCGAGCGCCAGACACCAGGCAGGGACACAGAGCTCAACCCACGGCATGGGGGATGCTCTGACTGGGAGGTGAGGTTGCTGGTGGGGTTACGGCCCCCCTCCTCAGGTCTGTGTCACTTTTGGGGCCTCCTGTCACTGGGAAAATGGAAGCAGGAACCCCCCAAGTGGTTCCAGCTGGATGGAGCCAAAATAAAGGGAGTGAAGGGGTTCCAAAGGGGCCACCCCTGGGAAAATGGGACCTGAAACCACATCCAGCTGGATGGAGCCAAAATAAAGGGAGTGAAGGGGTTCCAAACCAGCACCCCTGGCTCTGGGAACGCCTCCTGGGTGGAGGAACTCCCTGCCTGCCCGGACACGCGCCTGGCGCGGGGGCGGCGGGGCCCGGCACCGGCAGAGGCACCGATGGAGCCGCGGTGGCAGTACCAGTTCCGGGTGATCATGCTGGGGGACTCCACGGTGGGCAAATCCTCCTTGCTCCGGCGCTACACCGAGGGCACCTTCCTGGACGCCATCAACCAGACGGTGGGGGTGGATTTCTACGTCCAGTTCGTGGAGCTGGAGCCGGGGCTGAAGGTGAAGCTGCAGTTCTGGGACACGGCCGGGCAGGAGAGGTTCAGGTGGGTCCACGGGGTGGGGGAGGTGGGTGTCCCCCACCGGATTTGGGGTGGGATGATGTGATCCCGACCCCAGGGAGGTTCTGGGTGGGGCTGTTGTTCCTGCTGGTCCCTTTGGTGGGGGAGCCCCATGTGTGAAGATCCAGCCAAAGCCGGGGGAAAGGAGCACTTGCTCCAGCTCTAAAGGGGGTGTGGGCCCTGCTCCAAGCACTCCTCTGTCCCACAGCTGCAGAGGGGCAGGGGAAGAAGCTGGGAGCCCACTGGGAGCTGGGCAAAGTGGTTTTCCAAAGTGGTTTCCAGCTCAGCTGCCAGGAGCCTTCACACCTCACTGTGGGGCTGCCACTGCTGGCCGAGTGGCTGCTGTGGACAAGGGAACACAGAAGATGTGGCTGCAGGGGTGGGAAAGCTCCAGGACCATGGCCACAGGGGCTGGAGAGCTCCAGGACTGTGCCTGCAGGAATGTGGGAGCACTGGGTCATGGCTGCAGGGCTGGGAGAGCTCCAGGACCGTGGCTGGAGGGACAGGAGAGCCCAGGACCATGGCTACAGGGATGGGGGAGCCCTGGGGACTGTGGTTGCAGGGGACAGACGGGCTTTGGTGGCCGAGCAGGGACACATCCACCTCCAGAGCCCTCACTGACACAGCCAAAGGGTCGACTCTCCACCCTCTCCCGCTGCTTTGGGCAGGAGCAGCCCTGCAGGCAGGGGAGATGCTGCCCGAGGCGGCACAAGACACCCTGGTGGGGGCTGCTCACCCCTTTTTCCCATCTCCCCCCATCCCTCCCTCCCCAAGGTCCGTGACCCGCTCCTACTACCGCAACTCAGCCGGGGGGATGCTGCTCTTCGACCTCACCAACCGCGCGTCCTTCGAGAGCGTGCGGCGCTGGCACCGCGAGGTGACCGAGGCGGTGCAGCCCTTCGGCATCGTCTTCCTGCTGGTGGGGCACAAGAGCGACCTGGCCGGGCAGCGCCGCGTGGGCCGCAGGGAGGCCGAGAGGGTGGCGGCCTCGCTGGGCGCTCAGTACGTGGAGACCTCGGCCAAGGACGCCTCCAACGTGGCCCTGGCATTCCGGATGCTGACGGTGGCCATCTACCAGGCGCTGCAGACGGGCAGGCTGGCGGCCAGCGAGGCGTGGGACGGCGTGAAGAGCAGCGTGCCCCTGCCCGTGCCACCCAAAGCTCGGCTGCAGGAGGAGGAAGAGAAGAGGAAGAGGTGCTCGTGCTAGAGCCGGGGACACGAGAGGCTGCAACGCACTGGGATGTGTCCCCTGCTCCTCATCGGTGGAGTGCTCTCTGCCAGCCTTGTAATTAACTGTGAGAGTTGTTAAACAGTTTAATTGTAACAGTTTAGGCTCAGTATGTAAGATTCGGTGGTTAACGCAGCGGTTTGAGAAAGGAGAGGGAAATAACGTAGCAATAAAGTGAAATGAACGTTGCAAGGACCCTGAGGCACCCTCGTCCTCTGCACATTCCAGTGGCCAACCTGCCCTGGACTGCGGCTGCAGAGACAGGAGAGCTCCAAGATTGTGGCTGCAGGGGGGTTTGGGAGCTCCCGTTGCTTCAGCTGCCGCCCCTCTGCAGCGCTGCCTGAAGAGCACGAGCCCGTGCCAGGAGCTTAGATTAATAATTTCTTTATTCATGTAAAACAAACGCCAAGTATTTATATAAACACTGACATTACAAAGTACTGGAGCAGGAAGGGGGCAGGAAGGAGGAAACAAAAACCCCTACGGATGCTTCTAATACTGTCCCACACACGACCAAACTCTCTGTCCCTTGGGTAATCAATCTCTTGCACGAGAAACCACTTTCAAGTCACAAATAAAAGTCTCTCCTTGAGATGCGTCGCGCTCTGAGGAGGAACAAGGACAGGGGCAGAGAGTGTTTTTGGCAGATCTCCTCGTAGAGTCAAGATATTGCTGCACCATTAATAAAAAATAGATGCTTCTCTGTAAAGCATTAAAAAAAAAACAAAACATCCCACGGGTGACATCGTGGAGGCTTCAGTGGAGAGGCGAAATATCCCAAACTGCACTGGCGGCATCTCCCGGCTCTGCCCAGGGGCTATTTCTTGGTGGTTTTGCGGATCAGTGCCATCCTCTGCAACAAGGAAAGGGAAAAATGTGGGAAGCTGAGCAGCTCAGAGCAGGTGACTGCCCAAACCTGCAGGAGCGAGGCATCCCGGGTTGCTCCGGGGACGCTGCCTGACCTGCTCCCACACAGGTCTGTCAGGTCTGCTGGAATCCTGATGGGGTCCCAGGCTGGAGCCAGAGGAGAGGGAAGTGTCTGTGCTGCTCCCCTCAGCACCCCGGGGCACCAGGATCAAACCCCACCTCAAGGCCCCCCCTCTGTGCCCAGTGGGAGCTGCAGCATCACCCAGGAATCCTCCAGCTCTGCAGGGCAGCTCCTTCTGGCTCTCACTGTGCACTTCAAAAGCAATGGATTTATTCAGTTTAAAGCAAAATTAAGGGTGTTTTCAGTCCCTGTGCACAGAGACAGACCTGCCAGGGGCAGCTGAGAAGTGCCTGTGTGCAGCTCCCAGCTGGTTTTAACCCTCCCAAGCTCCTCAGATTTGTGCTCTTAGGGCACAGTCAGCACTGCAGAGGAGCCACAGCAACCTCGACCCTCTCTGCACTAACAGGCCAGGAGGCTCTGGGAGTCATTTCAAGCCCAAACCACTTGGAGGAGGCCGCAATTTCACCACCTTCCCCATATCAGCCACGTGATTCCCACCGTTCTGAGGGCCCCTTTACCTGTTTGTGAGCTTCTGTAGTGCAGGCTTTTTTGTAGGGCCTGATTTCTTCGGAACCAAAGCCCGGGATCCACATGTTCCACTGGCGCTCTGGAATCACAGAAGGCTTTGGGTTGGCAGGGACCATGGAGCTCATCCAGCTCCAACCCCCTACCACGGGCAGCCCTGCTTTATCCAGCCCAGCACCACAGCCTGACCTCGGGAAGTGCCCCTGGGACTCAGCTGAGGGGAAAAAATACCTGTAAAACTCACTCACCGAGGTGCAACTGGACGTCCTTGACCTCCAGGGTGTTGGACTTGCGGTGCCGCGCGAGCTGGCAGGCGGCGGTGACCACGCTCTCGATGAAGTCATCGGCGATCTGCAGCAGCATCTGTGGGGAACAGGGGCCACAACCAGCCTGGTCAGCTCAAATTATGTGGGAAGGATGAAAACGAGCCCTCAGAAGTTGGTGTTTCGAAGCGTGGAATGCTCCGAGCTGGAAGGGACCCACAGGGATTGTGGAATTCGAGCCCTGGTCCTGCACAGACACCCCAACAATCCCACCCTGTCCCTCAGAGCGTTGTCCAAACCCTCCTGGAGCTCTGGCAGCCTTGGGGCTGTGCCCCCTGCCCTGGGGAGCCTGTTCAGTGCCCAACCAGCCTGGGGGGGAAGAACCTTTCCCTGAGATCCACCCTGAGCCTGCCCTGACACAGCTCCAGCCATTCCCTGGGGGTTGTCCCTGCTCACCCAGAGCAGAGATCGGAGCTGCCCACCAAGTGCCCTCAGCCACTCCTCATATGGCCCCTCCTGACCGTTCACCACCTCTGTGTCCCTCTTTATGTCCCTCTATTATGGCTTTATATCTTTTTTATATTGTGGTGCCCCAAACTGTATTTCCCCCAGGACTGTTACCTCACAGCAACACAGCCTTTTTGGCACTGGGGACACAGAAAGGCAGGGATGGCTGAAGGCTGCAGGAGAGCACAGAGGTGTCAAATGAATCGTGACAATGCCTGTGAAAACACCTAGATGAGCTCTTTGTGCAGCCCCTGCCGTGGGTTGTCACCCACCTCCTCCACATCTTCATCCAGCTGCTCGTTGGGATCCACCTCTCGCACCAGGTCCTGCAGTTTCTTCTTGGTTAAAACCTGAGGGTGTGGGAGAAGAGGAAGGATTTACTGCCCTGCTCCAGGAAAACAGCAGCACAGCCACAAACACGCCCCTCCCCCGTGCCCCCAGGGCCCGAGTCACGCTGTTGACACAGTCTATCAGCTCAGGAATGGCAGGGATAAGGAATATCAGGTGTTAAGGAGTCATTTTGGAGCACCAGGGGTTGCTCTGGGCAGAAAGGGGAATGCAGCTGCCAGGATAAATGTCCCCAGCACTAAACTGGCACCAAAATGCTGCTGGCAAGGGGAGGGGGAAAGGCAAAACTACAAGTCTTAAGGGGAAGACAACAAGGGTAAGCAACCTATCAGTGACTAAAGCTCTGCTCAGGGCAGGAGGGAAGTATTTCCATGGCTCTAGTGCTTATCAGCTTTAGTGCTGCTCGTGGAAAACAGAGATAGGGGAGTGCTGGGTTATCCCAGGGCAGCAGCCAAAGGTGGCAGGGAGCAGAAACCACACTGGGCTTGGCCAACAGGATGCTGAGTCTTAAAAGATCTGGATGGAAGCTCTGCTCACTCAGTGACTGATATTCAACAGACACAAAGTACTTGCTGGTGATTTGAGGAGCGAGAAGGGAGCCAGGGGCAGGGCTGAGCATCACCCCTGTTGTCCTGGAGCCAGGGATGGAATTACCTGGTTGCTCTCAGGGCTGAGCCTGCCCCCTCCACTGGGTGTTCCAGGCATCTTGGCCACGGTGGTGCTGTTGGCCATGGAGCTCTGGGGGGGGGTGCCGGCTGGCTCTGGCTTGATGGAGGAGAAGTTGGAGAGGTTGATCAAGGTAGAAGGGCCAAACTGGTTCATAATCTGCTGGGCTTTAGATTTCAGGTCATAAAGCTTGTCCAGGTCCTGCTTCTTCTTGGGGTTGTGGGGACCCAAGCCAATCAACTGGGAAAGGAAAGGAGAGCCAGGGTTAGAGGGAGGGAGGGAGTTCAGTGGGGTGGACAGGTTTTGTCCTGAGAAAACTGGAGTTTATGGAAGACCAGGAGTCTCTGGACACAGCAAGAAGGGAGAAGTGATGTTTAAGCAGACGAGAAAACCTTCCCTGGTGTGTGGAAAATGAAGTTTCCCAGCAGCACAGGCCAGTGACAGCAGCACTGACCCACCCACCCCCTCAGGTTGTTGGTCACAGACTGAGTGGCCCCTCCTCTGTTCCAAGGTTGGGAGGCTCTAAAGCCCAGGCTGGGTGAAGTTTTGCTCTGTCCTCACTGCTCCACGACAGCAAATTCATCCAAAGCCTGCCCTTCCCGCTGCCACAACCAGCAGGGACGGGCCTGTCACAGGGAAGGAGAGTTCAGGGAAGGGTTTGGTGGCAAAACCCCTCGTGGAGGGGACAGAGGTGGGTGAAAAGCGGCAGCTGAGGCTGAACTTTCAAAAGAAGAGTTTGTTTAACCAGCTTTACAGGATGTTCACACACAGTGTCTGCCCCCTGAACAGACATTTCCCACTCATCAGAGCCAGCCTGGTTAGTCTGGATTAGTTGAACCCACACCAGAAAGCACACGGGAACACTCAGAGGCAGCTGCTTTAGTGCTTCACTCCAAGGCACACTCATGCACCTGCAGACAGGGATTTATATCCCAGACACCCTCCTGCAGTGCCCTCAGCAAGTCTCCAGCTCATTTTTAGCTGGATTAACGATGGAAAACCACGGCACTCACACCCTGAACCCCCTCAGCTGCCCCTCTGGCCGAGGAGCTCAGCACAGGACCAGGAGGGACCTCCAGTCTGGGTTTTAGCTGGGGCTGATCCCAGGCTGTTCACCCCACTCCTCACTCCCCAAATCCACCCAGCAGGAATTCCTGCCCACCATGCAGGGCAGGGAGGGCCCAAACCCTGGGGCAGAAAGCCCCAGAGCCGTGGGGGAGAAGCACAGAGTGGGTTTGCCGGTTTATTCCCGGATCTCTCCGCACCCTCCGGGCGCTGCCGAGATCCCTGGGCACAAAACCCCCGGGAATGAGCAGGTTCCCAGGGCAAATCCCACATGCCAGCCCCGTTTTACTTACAGCTATCTGAGTGTCTAGATCTTTAATTACATCAGCAACTGCTGTGGGCCCAGAGGGTGCAGAGGCCATGGCCCCCAGCCTTCCCAGGGTGTCACCAGCCAGCGGGACCTACTCTGGCCTCCTCCTCTTCCACACAACTCCCAATCCTACAGGAACACCAGATATTTTTTTTTGGTATCACCCATCCTTTAGAAGATGCTGAGAGGAAGCAGTTTCACACGCTGCCCTCGCTGCAGGGCCAAAGGTCTCTCTGACAGGTAACACAGTGGCTGCTGCAGAGAAGGAGCATCCCAAGGGATCCTGAAGAAATACATGGCCACATTCCTCCTCCTTCTGCCAGGAAATGGAGTATCCTGGTGCCTGCTGACGAGCAGGTGAGCCCAGGCCCCACAGCAGCAGCTCCCTCCAGGGCAGGAGGAGGTTTGGGGGCAGTGACAACTGGGACTGGTTCAGCTCTGGGGTAGTACAAGGTTAGAGCTGCATCTAAAATCCACGTTAATGCCAAACAGCACATTCCCTGGAGGGCTCAGGGGGCTCCCATTTCCACCAATCACAATGATTTTCACCAATATCTAAATACAACCACAGAATCATGGAACGGTTTGGGCTGGAAGGGATGCTAAAGACCACCCAGTTCCACCCCCTGCCACGGGCAGGGACACCTCCCACTAGCCCAGGTTGCTCCAACCTGGCCTTGGGATTCCCATTCCTTCCAGGGATGGGGCAGCCACAGCTTCTCTGGGCAACCTGTGCCAGGGCCTCCCCACTCTCACAGGGAAGGACTTCTGCCTAATATCCAATCTAACCCTGCCCTCTGGCACTGGGAAGCCATTCCCTGTGTCCTGTCCCTCCATCCCTTGTCCCCAGCCCCTCTCCAGCTCTCCTGGAGCCCCTTTACGCACTGGAAGGTGCTCTAAGTTCTCCCTGGAGCCTTCTCTCCTCCGGGCTGAACCCCCCAGCTCTCAGCACTCACCACCCCGACAGGGATGGACTGAACTCCCCTCCCTGTGCCGAGCGCGCCGGGCGCCGCGGGGGCAGCGCGAAGGTCACCGGGCGACACCGACACCGCGCAGCGCGCCCGCCTCGGGGCTCTCTCCCCAACTTGCAGCCGCGCGGAGCCCCCCCGGAGGCTCCGTGAGCCCCGCCCGGTGTCCCCCCCCGTACCTCCCCATGACCCGCAGCCGCTCCGAGGCCCCGCCGCGCCCGCCCGCTCCGCCGACACCGGGGCGGCGCTTCCGCTTCCGGGGGGCCGCGCCTCCGCCAATCGGGGGCGCGTCCGCCCCGTGCGCGCGCGCCCTCGCCTCCGCCAATCGGGGGCGCGTCCGCCCGTGCGCGCGCGCGCCGAGGCGCTCCCGCCAAAGGCGCCCCCCGCGCCCAACTCTGAGCCGCCTCAGGGAAAAGGCGGCGTACCCAGCATGCCCCGCGCGCGATTTGCATAGCGCCGGCGGGGGGGGGCGAACGGCGCTGAAACTGAGCTGGGTTTTTTTTGTTGTTGTTGTTTTTCTTAAGAAAAGCAACACAAATGGCGAGGGTAAAAGGAGGAAACTTGTAGAAAAAGGATAACGGGGTAGATCCGCAGCCAATCGTCTCCGTGCCTCGCCCTGACCTTGTGGTGCTCCGGCGCCTTCCAGTGCGGGGCGAGCGCGAGCACAGCTTTTAAAAAGGGCTTCTGCCGTGCGTGGCACGGGGGGGCCTCGCGCCGCCCTCGCGGAATCGACATCAAGAGATTTCGGAAGCACAATTTTTGTGAGGGGGGGCCCGCCGGTAACCGCCTGTTCCGGCGCCCCGGCACGGCCGCGGTGAACGACAGACAGTGGGGGAGCAGAGGGGATGGCAGCGTGTGCTTCAGAGGGCTCCGGGAGAGCATCCATCCTTCAGACGCGGACACCCGCGGGGCGAGAGAGGGACAGTCGCTGCGGTGGCCCGGGCGTGCGGGTCGATCCCGGACCGGCAGGATGATTCCCGTGAGAGCCCGGGCATGCGGGATGATCGCTGTGACACCCCAGACCGGCAGGAGCAGGACCATCCCTGTAACAGCACAGCCAGGCAGGACGGTCCCTGTGACACCCTGAACCGGCAGGAGCAGAAGGAGCATCCCTGTAACACCACGGCCAGGCAGGACGGTCCCTGTGACACCCTGAACCGGTGGGAGCAGAAGGACCGTGCCTGTAATATCCCAGCCAGGCGGGACGGTCCCTGTGACACCCTGAACAGGCAGGAGCAGAAGGACCATCACGGTGACTCCTCAGACTGGGGAAATCACCACCCCTGTGACACCCCGGACCCCGTGGGTGACTTAGGATGATCGCTGTGACACCCCGCACCAGCGGGAGGAGCACATACATACATCTATCTATATAAATATATATAATATATATATTTAAATAGGATTATTCTTTTAAAAAAAGCCCTCCGGGGCCCGCGGGGGAAGCTCCCTCCCCCGCATACCCCCCTCCCCTCCCCGGTACCGTGCTGCCCCCTCCTCACAAGGCTTCGTGATACACGTGTGCGAGGGGACAGTCCCCGCGGGACCCCTCGGGGCAGGGGCTGCCAGTCCGCTCCTCCCCGGGCCGCGGGGCGGGGATCCGGTACCGCACCGGGGGGCACCCGGGGAGCCCCGCGATGCCGCAGGGGCTGCGGCGCGTCCCGGGGGGCTCGGGCTCGCTGAAGGGGGTGGCGTACTCGGGCTCCGGGGGCAGCGGCTCGGCGTACTCGTGGTGCTTGCCCGGCACGTCGTAGTGGCTCAGGACCAGCGGCAGCGTGTAGCCCTCGTCCAGGAGCGGCTTGAAGGTGGAGGGACCCGTCTGGCTGCTGGGGCTCACCTGCACCAGGTCTGGCTCGGCGTACTCTGAAACGGGGCTGCGCTGTCAGGGGGGTTGCGGAGCTGGGACGGGTGGGTGGGGTGGGTTTTGAAAAGAAGTGGGTGCGTTTGGACCCCCCCAGGGCTGGGAAAAGCTGTGGCAAAACCAGGGGCAGGATGCCCACCCCCTGGACCCCACATCCCTCTGCCCCAGCACAGAGAAGGGCTCCTGGTGCCACCTGGCCACCCTCCAATACCCACAGCTGTGACTGAGGGTATTATTATTATTATTACCATCAGATATTGTTATTAATATTATTATCACTGTTACTTATTACCCTTATTATTGTTATTGTCGTTACTGTTATTTAGTATTATAGCTGTCATTTCTTACCCTTATTATTGTTATTGTTGCTATTATTATTACTAGTATAGTTATTGCTGTTATTATCATCAGTTATTATCCTTATTTTTGTTATTTATTATTATTGTTTATTATTATTTTATTATTATGTTGTTATTATTATTATTATTACTACTACTATTATAAAATAATATGCCCCAATAGAGTCTCCCTTTTGCACAGGACTGAGATGCAGGAGAGGTTGGACCAGAGCAGGAAGGGGAGGAAGGGACACTCCAGAGTGTCCCCAGGGTGCAGTGGGGGAGACATGGCCCTGACTCTGGGGTGGGGGACCTGTTTGCACCCCACTGTCCCCGTTACCTGGGGAATGGGTCCGGCTGAGGTCTCCTGGTGCAGGTGCTGTGGGGAAGGAGGCCAGGCTGGGGGGCTGCAGGCTCTGCAGGGAGCACACCTGGCTCGACTCCAGCTTGGGGTACCCTGGGCAGGGAGCAGAAATCCCTGTTTGTCACAGGCTGTCGCCTGGACAGGTCCCCCCAGGAAGGGGATGGCTCCAGGCTCGGCAGCAGCAGCAGTCAAACCAGCTGCACCCCGTGGCACACAGGACTCCTGGTTCTGGGCAGGGCTTGGGGACCCTTTACCTTTTGAGATCCCACAGTTCAGCTCTGCTGCTGATTTCCTGCCAAGGGGAGAAGCACGATGGGGTGAGGGGTCCCAGGCACCCTGTGCCCACCATCACCCACTGAGCGAGCAGCTGAATGAAGCTGCCGCATTTTGGGAGGATGATGCTGGGGAAAAATGAGGGGCAGGATGAAACCCACCTCTTCCTGTGGCAGAGGAAAGCCAGGAGCAGGAGGATGGAGCAGAAGAGCACGAAGCCCCCAATGAGCAGCATCACCAGCAGCGTGGAGTCTGGGGACAGAGGGCACGTCAGCCCACCCCAGGAGCCCAGGGGTGCCAGGAGCCCAGCCAGGGCCCCCAGAGGAGAAAATCAACGTTTTGTCACAGGGGAATGAAGCCCCAGTGGCACCTGGAGCACCACAAGACGACACTGTGCCCCCCATGGCACCCACCTGCTTTCTCCGGGTCCAGGGCGATGCCGGGGATGGAGGTGTGGGTGGACGGGCGGCTGGTGGGGACAGGGACCTCCTTGGGGACACTGGGCACTGCGGGGCAGAGCGGGGACTGTGACTGTGGGACCAGCACCGGGGAGACAGCGGTCCCAGCAGGGGATGTTCAGGATGTGGGGGGTGTGGGATCCTCAGGAAGGGCTCACCGTAGGGCCGGGGGGCGCGGACCCGCGCCAGGGGACAGCCCACCAGGGCCACCTTGAGGGCCACGCGCTGGTGCCACCTCTGGGGCGTGACACGGACGTAGCGGGCGATGATGGGGGGAATGAAAGCGTTGGAGACCTCCCCGTGGCTGTCGGCGTTTCCTTCAAAGACCTGGAGAGAGCAAAGAGGTGCCAAAGCTGAATATCCACAGGCAGGGGGGTCTCAGCCTCTCTGCTGTGCCCTCCATGCCCACCTTGTCCTCCTGGCTGGCACTGCCCCTGTAGGGTTTCCAGTTCTTCCCATCACGGCTGGAGGAGACCCGGTAGGACGTCACGTAGTAGTCGTGCTGCTCGGAGGAGCCCTTTGTGATGATGCCTGGGGGTGCAGGAGGGGGGTCCCCGCTGTCAGTCGGGGGGGGCAGGGCTGGGGATGAGCTCAGGGCAGAGCTGGAACAACCCCCATCTCATGGACACCCACTCCCCAGCTGGGAAAGGACGAGGAGGGCAGGACATCACCCGGCAGAGGGAGGTCCCTCTGACCCCGGGAGGGGGTTTGGGTGGCAGATTCCAGTGAGGGACCCCCTCCCGCTCTGCTCCCAGCAGCTGATAACCTCCGGCCCCGGCTGCCAGCCCCGCATTCCTCCCTCCTCCAGCCTCCGGGCGGACAATGTGCCCATTTTCCTGGCCGGCCGCCGGCGCACAAAGCCCCAGCTCTGGGCAGGCTCCGAAGCACAAAAGGCGCTCGCTGGCACCAGATGCAAGAGCATAATATTAACTTGTTCGTCCCAGAAACTGCTGCGGATGGTGGGGGGGGGAGGGAGGGACAAAAAGGGGGACAGGGCACAGCCGGGGGGGGTTGGTTTGCTCTGCATCCCAGTAAAACCATGGCACGAGGAGCTCCAGTGCATCCTGGGAATCGTGGGGGTGCGGTTTTGTGGGGATCAGCGGGGCTGGCACCGTGTCACCACAGTGCCCAGGGTGGCACGGGGACACGGGCAGCTGTTGTCCCCCTCACCTGTGACATTCCTGCGGGTGCCCAGGTCCAGCTCCAGCCAGGCGGTCTCGGTGCTGGGTTCAGCTGCCCAGGAGTGGCCGGCGGTGCCAAGTGCTGCCCGTTCGGCCACCCAGGCCCTGACCTGGCCCAGCCCATCCACCTCGTGCCACCAGGAGGAGGCATTGAAGGCGGCCACCTCCAGCGCATCATCACAGGCTGGGGACGGGAGGAACTCAGGACACTCAACCAGGCATGGCATGGGGGTGGCACTGGGATTTGCAACCCAAATAGTGCCTTAATTTCGGGGGGAATGGGACAAAAAATTACCTTTGTGGAATATGAGTCGCTTCTCGGAGAGGGATCCCCTGTGGGGAGGGAAGCGGGGGCAGCATCAGACTGGTGATCAAACCCTGGGGGAGGGGGTTGAAACTGAGGGGTGGCAGTTCCGTGTGACAGCACAGGTGGGTCCCACAGCCGGGTGTGAGGTGCAGCCCCTGCTCACCCACCTTTTGGAGTGGAGCCCGTTGGCAAAGGCCGACTCGTAGAGCGTGATCCCCTTCTCCCGGGACAGCGTGACCTGCCCGCCCAGCTCGTCCGCAATCACCCCGGCGTGCACGGCGGCCTTGCACAGCACCGAGGTCTGCGGGGGGCAAGGGGTCAGGGCAGCCCCCACAGGGCACCCCGAGGCACAACCCACCCCCTAGGGGCTGCTGGGGGTGCCAGGCAGTGGCCATAAGGGCTGGGGGCTGTCCTAAACTTACGTCCCGGTAGCCCTGGCTGGGGTTGCCCCAGATGTCCCCGTGGATGTCCTTGCAGCCCGCGGGGCAGTACACGCTGAAACGCATGGCAAGGTGGGGTCAGGGCTTGCTCTGCCCCCTCTTCACACCCTCTCTGTTCCCCATCCCACCACAGCTGCACCCCAAGAGCCCCAGGAAAGGGATGGGGATGAAACCAGGGCTGATGAGGACTGCCGCGGTGGGGGACACCAAAGCAGGGCCACTCACCCCCCCGACCACTCACCTGATGTGCTCCTGGGTGTAGTGGGTGCCTCGAACCAGGCAGGAGACCAGGTCTGCAAGGCAGGGACACCCCAGGGTGAGGGACTCCCACCCACCCCACAACCCCCACCCACCTCTGCCCATTCCCATGCCTTTCCCAACCGAATCCTGCTCCACATTTTGGTTTTGCCCCCCCCATCCCCATGTCTGGAGGGGCAGGGAGAGGTGGCCCCTTGGTCCCTGCAGCCATGCCACCATCTAGAGTGGCTCTGTTTGGTACTGGGGTGCCCCCTGACCCGGGGGTCTCCCATGCTGTGCCCCCAGCCAGGGAGAACATGGATATTCAGGGAGCTCAGGGCACACCCAGGGGTCAGCAAGGAGCTCCCTCCATGGGCCAAGACACATCCTGGGGGGTGTCTCTGCCCCCCCAGGGGATGCCCCCCTCACCTGGGTGCTGAGAGGTGGCGTAGGACAGGAGGAGGCCTCTCCCCGAGCGGTGGCTGGTGCTGTTGAACAGGACGGTCACAGAGCTGGAGTTTGTCACCAGGAGCGGGGCAGAGGGGACCGAGTTCCTGCAGTAGGGCCCTGCCGGCAGGGACGGGGCCGTGGAGAGGGTTGGGGCTCCCTGGGGACAGGTGAGGGCACACAGACCCCGGGGTTTCACCTCCCCCGGCTCAGCCCTCGCCAGGGCTGGGGGAGCTCAGGCATTTGGGTCTCTGGCCCCAGGGGGGCACCCCAAGATGTCCCTTGGGATTGCATGAGCGGCCACCAGCCCTTATGGGGACCTGCCACCACATCCCCCACTGCCCAGGGTTGGCACATGTGGCATCACCCCACAGGACCCTGA
>NW_020956549.1:294122-325260 GCF_003031625.1 Empidonax traillii
GTCCGGGACTGGGACAGGAGACTCCGTCCCGGATCGCTGCTGGAGCAGAGAGATGGCAGGAACCTCGTCCCGGATCGGGACCGGGGCAAGCACAGGGCGAGGACCCTGTCCCGGTGCGCTCCGCTCTGGACACAGCAGGGACTCGTTCCCGGGAGCCCATCCCGGTCCGATCCCGGCAGGGACACAGCGAGGAGCCCGTCCCGGAACTCACTAGGACAGAGAGCAGCCCCGTCCCGTTCCCCATCCCACACCCAGCCTTGCTCCCCAACCGGGGAGCTGCCGGTGGGAGCGGGGACTCTCGGCACCGGTGCCCCCCCGCGACCCGCACTCACCGTCCTGCGCGGCGGCCGGGCGCAGCCCCAGCGGGCCGAGCAGGAGGCAGCAGCGGCGGAGCAGCAGCGCCAGCGCCAGCGCCCGCGGGGCCGCCCCGCCGCCCGCCCGCATCCTCCTCCCGCCGCCGCCGCCCCGGCCCCGCCGCGGGCCCGCCGCGCCACCGCCCCGGCCCGCCCCCATCCGCCCACTGGCCACCCCCGCCCTGCCCCGCTCTGCTATTGGCTCACAGATCTGCCAGTCATCCGTCCGTGCCACACCCACCGCTCCACGCGCGTCCGCCGTTCCCGCGCGTCCATTGGTCCATCTCGCTGTCGCTCAGCCGGGCCAGTCCCGCCCCCCGCGCTGCTCCCGCCCCCTTCGGGGGCGATACCCGCGGCGGCCGCCAGGGGGCGGGGACTGCAGGGCAGGCGGCGGCCGGAAGTGCTGGCGGCCGAGGCCGCGGCGGGCGCTGCGCATGCGCGGGCGCTGCCCGGCCCGTTTCCCCCCCCGCTCCCCCCCTCCCCGCTCCCCCCGTCCCTCAGCCCCCGGTTCGCGGCTGCTCGCCGACGGTAAGGCCCGGCAGGGGCCGGCAGGGGCCGGGAAGGGCCGTGCGGGCAGGGCGGGGCGGGGCGGAGCGCGAGGGGGCCCGGCCCCCGCCGTGAGGGCAGGGAGGGAGGGGTCGCCGCCGTACGTGCCGCCGCCGCCGCCGTGAGGGCGGACGTCGCGCGCCGCGGGGGGGCGGGGGGGGGGGGGGGGGGGGGGGGGGGGGGGGGGGGGGGGGGGGGGGGGGGGGGGGGGGGGGGGGGGGGGGGGGGGGGGGCAAAGCCACGCCCCCTCCCCCGGGCAGGCCACGCCCCTCGGGCACCGCGAGCCGCCCGGGGGGACCCGACCCCCCCCGCCCCGACCCCCGAATCGCCGCTCGGGGACCCTCCCCGGGGGGACACGGGCACAGACCCCCACACCCCGGCCCCCGCCCGGGGCTGGCCGTGTGCTGGCGGCCCCCCCGCCCCGTGCCGGACATCCTGGGGAAGCCGCGGCCCCGCCGCCCCTCCGGGGGTACCGGGCGGTCCTGGGAGGTCCCGGAGGAGTTTGGGTGCCCCTCGGAACGGGGGGAGGCGCAGGGACCCCCGGGGAGCCCATGGCTAGAGCGTGTCCCCTGTGCTGGTGGGTCCCCAGCAATGGGACATCGGGACCCCCGTCACCCGCCCGGAGGTCCCGGCCTGAGATCTCTGAGGTTTAGATGGGATATTGGGAAGGAATTGTTCCCTATGGGGGTGGGGGGGCCCTGGCACAGGTTGCCCAGAGAAGCTGTGGCTGCTCCTGGATCCCTGGAAGTGTCCAAGGTCAGGTTGGAGCAACCTGTGCTGGTGGAAGGTGTCCCTGCCCATGGCAGGGGGTGGAACTGGATGATCTTTAGCATCTCTTCCAACCCAAACCATTCCATGACTCCACGATTCTGACAGTCTGTCTTTCCCTGAAGCTTTTACACCCCAAAGGTGTGATCCTGGCCCCACAGCAGTCACAAAACCACCTCTGTGCCTCCTGCACAGCCACAGGAACATCCCCTGGGAGCGCAGCTGCTCCGTGACCCCCTCCCTGCCGGGTTCTCCTGCAGCACCACGGTTTCTCCTGGGAAGGATCATCCCCAGGCATGTTCCTGGTAGCATGGGATAGGGAGTATCCCAGGGGTGGATCAGAGCATCCCAGGGGCTGGGTTGGAAACTCCGGCTCTTGCCAAAACCCGCCATGTGGGTTTGCTTCCCTGTCCTCGGGGGTGCAGGAGCGGGGAGAGCCACCAGCTCGGGAAGTCAGGAGTGGGATGGCACTGGGTGTGTGTGTGGTGGAGGGGGGAGTCTGCCTGTGGGATCTGTTCCCAGCTCTCGTGCTCCACAGGGAGGAGGAAAAACTCGCCGTGTTCATGTGAGAGATGGCGAACGCCGAGGTGAGCGTCCCTGTGGGCGATGTGGTGGTTGTACCAAGTGACGGCAATGAAGGGGAGAACCCGGAGGATACCAAAACCCAGGTGATCCTGCAGCTCCAGCCGGTGCAGCAAGGGTGAGTTGGGTGGCCCTGGTGTGACTGGGAGGTGCTGGGTTGCCGTGGGGTTGGGGAGGATCTGTGTGGGTTTTCCTGGCGTCTGTGGGGACGGAGCGTCGCGGCGTTTTCCAGGGCTGCGTCGGGTTTGTGCTGTGCAGGGGAGAGGGGAAAATACAACAGGAAAAAGGTTATGTGTGTGTGTGTGACTGTCACAGGGCTTCCAGGGGCTGTCCTGAGGGATCCTGCCTGAGGGTTGTGGCAGTGGTGCTGTCCCAGTCTCCCTCTTCCCTCTGCAGCCCCAGGGTGGATTTCAGCCACGCTGCAGCTGCTGGACCTGGTGGTCTGTGTGTCCAGACTTACCTGTGCCTTTGTGCCAGCTTCCCCCCAAAATAATCCTTTAAATACAGTGAACCTGGGATGCAGAGGGAATTTTGTGGCATCCCTGGTGCTTCATTTTCCCTCTGGATCAATCAGGATGTGAAAAATCTGGCGCCAGTTAGATAATATTCACGGAGCAGGATGGCTGTGAGCCTGGCAGTGACTCTGCTGCGGGGTCAGCCCGTGCTGCAGTGGCACACAGGGCTGGAAGGGACATCCTGGGACACTGTTCCCTGCTTCCTGCTCTTGTGGGTGACAGAGAGCAGAGGAGAAGGCACAGGGAAGGCTGCAGAGCTTGCCTCGGTGGTGCTGGCAGCGTGGAGGGTGGGCTGACAGCACTGGGAACGCCTCTGCGTGTGTCAGTCCTTGGGATTGTTAGTGCCAAAAAATTCCCGGCGCTTTGAAACTGCACCAGGCAAAATCCACGTCCCTCAAAAAAGACAGGCAGAAAGGAAGGAGCCGAAATTTTAACCCCGCTGTGGTGTGAATCCTTGATTTCCCATGATTTCCACGGTTTGTTTATGGATGGCCACTCTCACCCCAGGATTTACCAGGAGGGCTCCGAGGCCAGCGCTGCCGTGGTGGCCGTGGAAACCCACACCATCCACAAGCTGGAAGAAGGGATCGGTGAGTTCCCCCTCGGCATGGACGGATCCCCTCCTGTGCAGGGCTGGTGTCTCCAGCCTGCTGGGCTTCCTTCTGGCTCTGCCCCTGCAGATGCTGATTCCCAGGCATGGATGTGGGTGCAGGGGCTGGGCATACTCTGGAATAAGAGTCTGCTGTTACTGCTTGGTCCCAAAGTCCTGGAAGTGAGATCCTGGCTCTCCTGCAGTGAATGGTAAGGGCTCCCACGGGGTCCAGGGGAGCCGGGATATCACCCCTAGTCGTGGCGTGCAGGCACTGGCAGCAGGAAGGATGGTGGTGAGGAATGATGGTGCCTGGAGCACCAGGCTCTGGTCGCTGGGTCTTTGCTGAACCAACATCCTGATGGCTTGGGTTGGATGTTCAGAAGAGCCAAGAGCTCCCTGCCATTCCCTGAGCAGTGTGTGGGAAAAGGCTCCTGTCGCTGGGTGCTGTCACTAGATCTTGATTAGAGCTCTGCTTCCTGCGTGGGTGTGGGTCTTTTGGCAGTATTAGCAGAAACTCTGCGTGTGAAGTGAATATATTATCAATAAATATCTGATATTGCTGCTAAAGAGACACCAGAATGTGAGAGAGATCTGTGCTTCAAATTTTAAGCCATTTGGTTGCCACAAAGATTGTTCTCATTGACACCTCCCCTTACAGATGTGTTGGATTTCTGGTCTCCTGATAGCTGAGCTTAATTTTGGGCACTGTTACACCAAAAAGCAGATGCCAGTTGCTGTTGGAGTTAGTACGTGGAGAAGACTAAGAGAGGACTGATCCTGAACTGGGATCAGCCCTTTTTTTTTTTGCTTTCCCAAGTGCAGATCTCACAACCTGTGAGCTCCCAGCTCCTGCCTTGTGGGATTTGAGCCTTTCAGTGGGAAATCTCATTTTGAGCCGTTCCTCCCTCAGACCCCAGCACCCTGGAAACGAGCGAGGAGATCGAGATCGCCTATCCCATCACCTGCGGGGAGAGCAAGGCCATCCTGCTCTGGAAGAAGTTTGTCTGCCCAGGAATCAATGTCAAGTGTGTGAAGGTAAGGGGAAAACTCCCTGTGGATTTCTTCTCTGCTTGACCTCCACAGGACTTCCTTACTTCTCATGTTTCCTCCTAACCTTGGCCTGGAACTGAGTGGCTTTGCCTGTGGATTGTTGGTGCTCAGGTTGTTTTTAGATGGGGAGAAGCACGGGAAGAGGAGAGGAGGATATCACACATCTTAGATTTCACAGCCATATTGGCCCTTGAGGAGGGACTGAAGGCAGGCAGGGGATGTGTGCTGAGATTTGGAGCTTTGCTTCCTTCCCTCTTTCCCTTGGAGTCCTGGTACTCCTTTCCTGTCACTTCCCTGGGGATCAGGTTGCACTGGGAAGAGAAATCTTGCTGTTACCTTTTCCCACTTGAGAGTGTGGCAGTGTGACAGCAACTACATCGAGTCTGAGCCCCATGTGCTGCTCCCCCTCAGTGGGAAGTACCTGAGTCACTGGAGCAGGACAGAATGGATGTCTGAGGGAATGCCTGTGCCAGCTGGAAGCTCCTGGGCTGTTTGATGTAGCAGGAGCTCCTGCAAGGATCCCCAAGGTGACATGTTCACAGGAGATGATTTGGTTCATACAGAGCCTTCAGGGCTGTTCTTGGTTAGACTGTGTGGTTTGAATGCCGATGGTGGCAGGTCATCCCTGCAAACACCCATCCTGGAGCTGTAGGAATGGCTGTGCCCAGGGGATCAAAGCTGGGAGGGATCTGGGTGGAAATGGGGCTGTGGACTGGCTGTGTTGGATGTCCCAGTCTTCCCAAATGATGTTTCCCTGTTTGCTGAGCCTTTGTTTGTCTCGTTGCCAGTTCAATGACCAGCTCATCAGCCCGAAGCATTTTGTTCACCTGGCAGGGAAGTCCACCCTGAAGGACTGGAAAAGGGCCATTCGCCTCGGAGGGATCATGCTGAGGTATCTGACCCTGTCCAGCCTCAGGGCTTCACCCCTGCAGCTGCAGGACCCCGAGCAGGCAATTTGTCTGCTTTGAAGTCCCCAGGAGGTCTCTTGGAGCCTCACAGTGCCTGGCCAGCAGCCTGCAGAGATCCTGGCCCTGTGGTGTGATCCAGGATCCCTCATCCTAGACAGAAGTGGCCTCACCTGGAGGTCCTGGTACTTGGTGGGGTGGAACAGGCCTGGAGCCCTGCAGGTGGGGGATGGCTTGTGTTTGCCATCTGAAAGCCTTGCAGGAGGTTTTCTGTGTGCAGAGTGGCCCTGAGGTCTCCCTTTCTGTGTCCTTCCCACGACTGTAGCATTCCCACATGGAATACACCCCTTTTGTCTCCAGGCTGAGACTCGAGCTGAGCCTGGTTCTCTTCCCCACTCCCTGCACAGGAAGATGATGGATTCGGGGCAGATTGACTTCTACCAGCACGACAAAGTTTGCACCAACACCTGTCGGAGCACCAAGTTCGATCTGCTGATCAGCAGCGCCCGAGCGCCAGTGCCAGGGCAGCAGAGCGTGGTGCAGACCCCGACCTCAGCTGATGGTAGGAAACCACGTGCCAATGCCATGGGAATTCCCTCTCATGCTCCTCTCCCTCCCACCTTCTCCCTGGGCACAGCAGGGTGGTCCCACCCTTTCAAAGGAGGCTGCTCTGGTTTTTGGGAAGCAAAGTGTGTCTTGTGTCTGCTCAGAGAGGTCTCTCTGTCAGGGAGCTCTGCTCTGCAGGACTGGGAAGGGCTGGAAGCAGCTGGCATCAAGCAGGTGCTTTCCAGAGAGGCAGCCTTGGGAGCCAGGACAGGGATTGAGAGCCTTGAAGGGATCCCTGTTCTGGGATCACCATGTGAGCAAACACCTGAGAGAGCTCGCACAGTGTTTTCTTTCCCATGTATTTCCCATCTGGGGATCTGTTACAGGGGCAAAAGCTGGGCTCATTCTAACAATGAAATTAGGGGTGCTGAGCTCCTCCAGAACATCCGTGAACTGGGTGTGATGGCTGGATGTGATTTGATTGTCATTCCAACTGCAAATGCTCAGTGATCCCATGCTCCAGAGCAGAAATGGATCTCTTTGCTGAGGTCAAGGGAGAAGCCTATTCCCAATCTTACGGCTGGGTGGGTTATGTTTCTCTGAGCCCCTGGGTGGGTGGGATGAAAGAGTTGTCCTTAGGCTAAGGAGAATCTCCTGGAAAGCACCATGGCCACGTGGTAAAACCTTACAGTGGCTGCACATTGGCTTAGTTCCAAATTTGATCCAAAAACTTAAGGTTGAGTCAGATCCATTTCCCTTCTATGAACCAGCTTGGATCCCCACTCCATCATTTCCTGAGGGATTAGGAAATGTGGATGATGCAAGGTTGCCTGAGCCTTATTTTGATTATTTGATAATTAGATTATTCTGATTCCATTCTAGTTCTTTGCTTTTTTGGAGGGCACGTGGTTTTCCCTCCAGAACTCCCAGAGCCTTTCACTGTCACAGCTCCAACAAGAGGCGTTGGGTTGAAAGAAACCAAGCACAAACTTTACCTGAGAGTGAAGGAGAAGCCTTGGGAGGGGTGAGGGGGGTGGGAATCGGAGCAGGGATCCAGGGCTGGCACTCCAGCTCCAGAGGGAGCTGACAGGAGCTCTCTGGCAGGGAGCATCACCCAGATCGCGTTGGAGGAGAGCATGGAGGAGGGCATCGAGTGGAACTCAGCTCTGACCGCTGCTGTCACCATGGCCACTGAGGAGGGCATCAAAAAGGACACTGATGAGATCTCAGGTAAGCCCAGGCTGCTTACTGGGTGTTTTCCTCCCCTCTCCTCCCCCTGTTACATGTTGGAAATCCTGAAAATAAGGAGAGTTTGGGCAGAAAGCTGTCCCCCGGTGCCTTGGCTATCCCAGCTTTTCCCGGGCATCCAGGCTTCCTGCCAAATGGAGCTCGTCACCACTGCAGGACTTCAGCCCTGGCCTCATGGCTGATGGATGATCCCCCAGTTCAGATGTTACTAGTTACAGTGAGGGGCTTTTCTTAATTTATTCCAAGGATGTAAAACACGTCTGCCAGCCTGGAGCTGGGCTGGAGCAGAGTTCCATTTGTTCCCTGTCAGCTCTCTGGGCTGTGTCTCCCTGGCTTTGCATTCCCTCTTAGGATCGGTACAGAAGCTTAAGCCGGAATTTCCTCGAGATTTTAAGCTCTGCATCTTGCAAAGATGTGAAATGCACATTTTTCACATCTTTGCCTTGGAAGTCAAGGAGCTGCTTGAAAACCTCCTTTAATTTGCTGCCCAAATCTGTTTTGCTTGCTTTGGGGTTGGTTGTTTCTTTTTCACTTGTCCTGTCCACCCCAGTGGCCAAACTGGAAGTCAAATTGCTGAGTTACACTTGCCTGGAAGGTTTAAGGTGGCCCTGTGGGGAAAATGCCAGTTGCTTGTACATGTTGAACTTCTTTTTCCCCTTTTTTGTGCCAGAGGACACGCTGATGTTCTGGAAGGGAATAGCTGATGTGGGGCTGATGGAAGAGGTGGTGTGCAACATCCAGAAGGAGATAGAAGAAGTCCTAAGAGGGGTGCAGCAGAGGTTGGGGCAGTCTCCCTTCCAGATGACAGGTAGGTTGGGAGGAAGGAGCCTCCAAAGGGCAGCTGCAGGCAAAAAAACCTGCCAAGGGTCCATCCCACCACGCACAGCTGGTGAGTCGGGATTGGGAACGAGTTCCCACTCATTAGCTGAGCTGTGGGAGCACAGCCTGGGTGTGTGCTCAGCCTGCCCAGCTGTGAAGTGCCTTTGCTTCGAGGCAGCAGGACACACCATTCCAGCCTGTTCCCTGAGCAGAGTGACCCTGGCAGCTTGTTGGGACCTTGGGATGACTGTCCACAGCTCCCAGCCCTCGTGGAAGCTCTTCCCGAGTCACTTCTTGGAGCAGAGTGATTTAAACACTTCTCTGTGACTGTGCAGGCTTAAACAGGTCCTGCCCCCTCACTTCTCGTTCTGCCTTCAGTGGTGCCAGAAAACCTGTTTTTGGGGCTGAACCAGATGAGGGGAATGCTCTGGGTTAAAAATAATTCCCCTCCCCTTTTTTAGGGTTATTTTTAACTTGGATCCGTTCCCTAATCCAGTTTGGCACATGCCCCATGTGAGCACCTCCTGTTGATGCTCTTCCTGACAGAACATCCATGGAGCCACAAACTTCATTTTACCCAGGATATTTTTTTTTTTTATCTTAATTTTCTTAATTTAACTTTGGGCTGGCGGATCTTTGTGTCTGGAAGGTGGCAGCTTTCAGGAGCTGTGAGTGATTCAAGTCAGTGGATTATAACAGACATTTTGCAAAGCTTTCAGTGGAGCTTGGCATGTTAATGACACTGTCAGCAGCATGGGGTGATGGTCTGTAGGTGGAGAGCTCGTTTGTATCTCTGTGATTGCAAATTATGCTTTCATTTGCAGCAGTTTGGAGCTGCTTGAGCAACACAGCCCTGTTCCTCTTGCTTTATCATGTGAATGGGATTATTTAGTCCTGGGATGTCAGAAGGATGAGGGAGCTGGGTCTGCCTTTGTCGGCCAGGCCTTGTGAAAGAACAGAGAGAGTTTTACAAAAAGCAGCAGAAAATTTTTGGTGTAACAGGAGCACCTTTTGAGTAGCTGAGTCCTGCATGGGACTGAGCACCCTTTCCTTGCAGATGCTGCTGTCCTGAACAACGTTGCCCACACATTTGGCCTAATGGACACAGTCAAGAAGGTTCTGGACAACAGGAAAAACCAGACAGAGCAAGGAGAGGAGCAGTTCCTTTACACACTGGCAGGTAAAGTGCCTAAGAAGGTTTCACATCCTGCTGCTGCTCTTGGGAACAAAGATGACTTTCCTTCCACACAACCCCAATGCATTTCCCTTCTCACTGTGTCCTGTAGGATCTGTCCTTACCCCTGTCCTCGTCCCCTATTGCCCTGGATAAATGAGGTCACTGTGCTGCTTCTGGCTCCCAGCGTTCCCACCAACATGGGAGGAAGGATGGGGTTGAGGGAGATGTTTCACTGACCCTGGGTCCTGTTCCTATGTCCACTGCAAGTGCTTGGCTCTGGGGAGGCAACCCAGCCGAGCTCTGGGAGCAATTACAACTGCCCAGGGGGATTTGTCCACTCTCCTTTATATGTGGGTTTAGCTTGGGGAGCAGAAATGCCCATCTCCTCACCAGCAGGAGTAGCCAGCAGGGATGGAATGTTACCTGTGCCTTATCTGACAGCCAGAACATTGACCTGTGCGGGTGGCAGGAGAACCTGGCCTTTTCCTTCCGGGTAGTTTGATCCTGAGGGAGATGCCAAGGTCACGCTGGCTGGGTGGTTGGGTGTCCCCTGCCACCACCCTGGGGGGCGATGGAGCCCCAGGAGCTCCCAGTGCCCCCAGCCCGACACGCTGTTCCCTTTGTAGACCTTGAGCGGCAGCTGGAAGAGCAGAAGAAACTCGCCAGGGACCAGAAGGCCAAGTCCCAGACCATCCAGAACGTGGTGCTGATGCCCGTGAGCGCTCCCAAGCCCCCCAAGAGACCCCGCCTGCAGCGCCCGGCCTCTGCCACCGTGCTGAGCCCCTCCACCCCCCTGCAGCAGCCCCAGTTCACCGTCATCTCCCCCATCGCCATCGCGCCCGTCGGGCAGCAGTTCTCCGTGGGCAACATCCCCGTGGCCACCATCAGCCAGGGCTCCAGCCCCGTGACTGTGCACACCCTGCCCTCCGGCTCCCAGCTCTTCCGATACGCCACCGTGGTGTCCTCCTCCTCCTCCTCCTCCTCCTCCTCCTGCTCCTCGTCCAAGAGCAGCTCCTCGGACACGGTGACCCTGCACCCGTCCTCCAGCCTGGCGCTGCTGAGCTCGGCGGCCATGCAGGACAGCGGGGCCCTGGCCAACGTGGCGGCCGTGGTCAACCCCGTGGAGCTGGTGGCCATGGAGTCGGGCATCACCTCCACCATCCAGGCCGTGGAGGGCACCTCGGACGACGGGCAGACCATCATAGAGATCGACCCCGCACCGGATCCCGAGGCGGACGCGGACGAGCCCGAGGGCAAAGCTGTGATCCTGGAGACGGAGCTGAGGACTGAGGAGAAAGTGGTGGGAGGAGACGTGGAGGATCACCAGCACCAGGTCCATAACGTGGAGATTGTGGTCTTGGAGGACTAGTGGGGAAGGCAAAGCATCAGTTTGGGGAAGAGTTGGGAATTTGTCTTATTTCAGGCTTCTCTTTTTTTTTTTTTGTGTTAAGCATCTTTTCCAGCCACCCCATTTGTTTCCATGGATATTTTTTCATTGTACTGTATATAATATATATATATATATAATTTTGTTTTTTAAAACAACAAAAAAAAAAAAAGCTGGAGAAACACATGAGACCTGAAAAAGGCTCCATCTCCGTGGAGCACTGAACAATCCTCCCCTGTTTGCAGGGTCAAGGAGAGACTGGATCTCTGCTGGACAACCCAACTGGGAGGAACCAGCCACGCACTTGGTGCTTCTGCTCCGGGGCTGCCCCGGCCCCAGAGACTTTATCTGAGAGCCAATAACCAGTGGCTGGAGCATGGATGTGGCTGTGGGAAGGGGTGACGGATTTAGGGTGGAACAGGTACCTCATTTGTATTTTTATTTTCCCCAGGGAAGGGAGTTCTTTCGGACACTTCGCTGTCACCTCAGCTGGGATTTTTTTTATTGTTATTCTTGCTTTGGGGAGCCTGACAGCCCGTGAATTCACTGTCCATGTTCTCCTCCTCCCCTTCCTCCACACAAATTGTTTTTATATCTCTATTTTTTTGTATTTGTTTACTCTCTCCCTTCCCGCTGCCCAGATTGCCCAGCTGCAAAGCCCTGGGGCCTCCTCTCCAGGCTCCCTGTATCCCAATCCCACTTCTTCCCGTGGCACTTTCCCCCCCATCCCTTTCCCTGCCTGGCCAGGCTCGGTGCTGCCGCTTGGAGACTCCGAGATCACTTTCAGCCTTTCACAGAAAGGCAAAAAAACCACCGACTCAAGCTCAAACCCAGACCCTCCCCTTGGCTGCTCAGCGCCACAGGGACCTTTTTTGGGGTGTACAAAGCATGTTGTGCTGTTGCTTTCCGGGAGAGCTGGATCCTGGATTGGGACAGCTTCTGTTTACACTGTGTGCTGAGGCTGCTCCGTGCTTGTCGCTACTCGTTTTGGTGGTTTTATTTTTGTATTATTATTATTATTATTACTATTATTATTTTTTTTTCCTTCTTTCTTCCTATAATCTCTTGGCAGGATTAGAACTGGCACGTTGCTGAAATAATGTGCACCCCACTGTTTTCCCTCTTTATTTTTCGGTGGGAAGATGGAAATGGGGAAGCGCCGGGTGCCTTTAGAGCTGCGGAGGTTTGGGAGGGGGCTGGGAGGGGGGAGCTGCTTGGCTGGAAATATTAAGCAAAACAACAGGCAAAGGAAAAAAAAACCCACACCTGGGGAGGGCGGGGGGAGGGCAGGAAGATGTGTTTGGCTATTTTTTTGCATTAAAAGGAAAAATGGAACAAAGCTCCAATGGTTTATTCGTGGAGAGGTGGCAGGCAGTGGCTCTGTCACCTCCAAGTCAGGGTGGGATGGGCAAGGATCCCTCTGCTTCAGTGTGGGAGGAGTGGTTGATGCTGCTCAGACTCTGGGAAGTGTTTCCTGGCTTGGGATGGAGGTGGGAAGAGCTGTGGGAGTCAGATCCCACGTTCAGCCTGGAGGAGAGAAGGCACCAGGGAGACCTTGGAGTCCCTTGCTGTAACTAAAGGGGCTCCAGGAGAGCTGGAGAGGGACTTGGGACAAGGGATGGAGGGACAGGACAAGGGGGAATGGCTTCCCACTGCCAGAGGGCAGGGTTAAATGGGATATTGGGGAGAATTCTTCCCTGTGAGGGTGGGCAGGCCCTGGCACAGGTTGCCCAGAGAAGCTGTGGCTGCCCCTGGATCCCTGGAAGTGTCCAAGGCCAGGTTGGACGGGGCTTGGAGCAAACTGGTCTAGTGGAAGGTGCCCCTGCCCATGGTAGGGGGTGGAATGAGATGCACTTTAAGGTCCCTTCCTTTCCCTCCTGTGATTCCATGGGTTTGGATCAAGGATCCACTTCCTTCCACATCCATCCCCTCTCGCTCGCTCCATGCGAGCCTTGACCTGAGAGGGACGGGGCCTTGTATTGTCGAGCTGGGGACGGCGGGGAGCCAAACTCAGGCTGTGCTGAATCCGCCGCCGTGCCCCGAATCCGCCGCGTTTCGCCCCAAAGCCGCCCGCAGGGCCGCCTGGCCCTTTAAGAGCAGTTCCCGCTCCCGGCCGAGCGGGGGCGCTGCCGCTCCCCCCCTTCCCCGCGGTCCTCCTCCGTCCCGGCATGCCTCGCGAGCGCCCCCCCTTCCCCCCCCCCCTCATTTCCCGCCATTGTGCCTGGGCGCGCGCGGCGCCGCGTGACCGGGCGGGGGGAGCGCGAGGCGGCGGGGCCCGGGGGCCATAGAGACCGGGGGGGCGGGGGGATAGAGCGTCCCCCCCTCGCCCCGCTCCGCTCCGCCCCGCCGGCCGCCGCCGAGTCCGCCAAGGGGCCGTCCCGCAGCCCCCGCCGGGCCCGGACAAAGCGCGGCCGCCGCCGCCTCCTCCTCCTCCTCTCCCGCCCCGCCCCGCCCGCAGCCCCCGCCGCGGAGCCATGTCGGCCAGCAGCCTCCTGGAGCAGGTACGGAGCCTCCCCCTGCCGCCCGCGCCGCCGGGCCGAGCTCCACCGCGCCGGGCCCAGCGCGGGGGGAGCGCCCCGGGGCGGCCGCGGCCTCGCCGCGCTCCATTGTGCTGCGGCGGGGCCGGGCCGCGCCTGGGCTGGGCCCGGGGCTGTTCCCCCGCTCCTTGAGCCGGGCCTGTCCCGCACCGGGCCTGTTTCCCCGCCAGGCCCGGCTCCGTCCCCACCGGGCCTGGGCGGCCCTCGCTGGGCTGCGTTTCCTCCCCCCCGGGTGTGTTTTCCCCCTTCCTTCCCCCAGGCCGGGTCTGTTTTCCCCCCGAGCTCGTCCTTCCTCCTCCCGGAGCCGCTTCTCCCCCTGACTCACCGCTCTCCTTCTCTCCCTCCCTCTCTCCCCCCGCGCCGCCGCTGCTCCAGAGACCCAAGGGCCAAGGCAACAAAGGTGAGAGCCCTGGGCAGGGCTGGGAACGCGGGAGGGAGCGAGGGAGGGAAGGAGGGCCTCCCCAAAATCTGCCGGGAGCCAGGAGGGGAACAAACCCCGCGTGGCTGCGGGAAGTTTGCAGGTGTTGATTGTGCTGCGTGCGGTGTGTTAGAGCCGGCGGGAGTTCGTCGTGTCGCAAGGGTTTGGCTTTAAATACTTTTTGAGTCGGTAAACGTTGGGGAGTTTGTTGCACGTTGTTTTTCTGAAGTTTCACGTCTCTCTTCAGTGCAAAACGGCTCTGTGCACCAGAAGGATGGGCTGAATGATGACGACTTTGAGCCCTATCTGAGCCCCCAGGCCCGCCCGGTGAGTACCGGGAGCACCGGGTGCCTGTTGGCTTCCTGCTGCTCCAGCAGAGGGGAATTTCGCCTCCTTGCATGTGTTTCCCATCTCCCCTGACTGCATTTTGATCTTTGCCAGCACCTTATATCCCACCCTACACCTGCATTTCCCACCCTACACCTGCATTTCCTGCAGGCAGGAAGCACTGACTCTGACTTGAGGTTGTGGTGGGTGGGTGAGGTAGGAAGGGGTTTAGCTGCTTTTTGAGGCTGTGAGAACTTCCTCCACGTGGTGTTCAGCTCCTTTTTTTTTTTTTTTTTTTTTTTTTTCCTCAACCTCCAAGTCACCATTTCTGCTCTTTCAGTTTTGCTCTTGTGCCTTGTGTTGGTGCCTGGCTCTTTGCGCCACACAGATGTGCTGAGCCGGGTTGGGAAGTTGCCTCACACGAGGCTGCTGTGCTCAGCAGGGCTTTTGGAGGATCAGATCAACCTTCTTATCTCTGCACCGAGTCAACTGACAGTGCCTGTCATGGTGATTTCTGTTTTTCACCAAAAAAAAAAAAAAAAAAACACTAAAAACACCCCGGAGCCCGCGGGTGATAAAGAGTGTTGAGACTTTGTGAGAACCCCGGATGGAGGGTCTGTGACCAGCCCCTAGAATTCAGGCTCCCAGCTACTTTTCCTCCTCACTTTCCCTTAGATTGGCTCCCCTGTTAACTGGTTTTTGTTTGTTTTCCTTAATGAGCTGCAGGGGAGTGACACAGAACAGATGGAGTTCAGCTGATTAGATGTAGGAGTGAGCACCGGAGATAAACATCTGTAGTAGCACCAGAGCTCTCAGTTCGTTCTCTTGGCTTCTCTTTTCAGTTGTGATCAGTAAAAATAAGCTCTTCTGGTGTCCCTTTTCTTTATTTTTGCCCACTTTTACCAGTCAGTACATTGTGGTTTTTTTCATGTAAAGGTGATGCCTGTTTTATTGGGACACTGTTTTCTGCCTCAGTGAAATTTTCAACAGGTATTTTCCTTTTTTGTGCTAAAGGTCTGAGGGTAAATGTTCTTTGTGTCCTGTCAGCTGTTCACAATCTTCAGAGTTCACCTGTCCATCGAGATAACTCGCTGTATTCTGCTCCCTAAAAAGTTACAAGCCTAAATTCAGCCTTCACAGGGTGAAAGAGTGTGATTGCTTTCTCAAGTCTTGAATAAAACCAGCTATTTTTCTGGTAGCTGTCATTTAATGGTGGGGTTTTTTTCTATCCCAGTTATCAACATCCCCAATTTCCAGATTCCTTCTGAATGTGGATGGTATTTTTTCTATTTAAATCTAAAGAGAATGAGAGTTAACTACAATTTTGAAGCAACACGATCTTTTACTCTATTTTGCATGTTTGATGAAGAACTTACGGATCTTTAATTTCCTTTGGTGTGTCAAAAACGCATTTTAAAAATCAGGAAGTGATTGGAGGTGCCCCAGGAGGCAGGAGTTGAGCCAGGAGGGAGGGGAAACCACCGAGTTATCTTGGAGTGGGACCTTTGGGTGACTCTGTCTCAGTTCCTCGCTGTGCTGTGGTGCTCCTCAGCTCCATAAAACAGAATCCAAACCCTGAGAGGCCGAGCCTGGAGGGAGGCACAGTTCTGCTCAGAAATACAAAGGTATCGAAGTTGCTGGAGGTGGCAAAGGGAGAAGTCAGAGATGTGGCTCTGGACAAGGAGTTAAAGGAATTTTGGGGTTGCTTCCCAAGCTCTCCACACTCACAGGAGGTCAAGTTGTGCAGTTTCTCTGTTCCTCATTCCCTGGCTGCTCTTGGAGGTGTGGCTGTTTCTGCCAGCCCCTCGATGGGGTCGCTGTGGGTTTTAAAGTCAATGATTCTTCAGCCCTTGAAAAAACAGAAGCACTAGGTCAGGTTCACTTAGTTCTGTGGTCTTAGGTGAAGGGGGAACAGCAAATTTGAGGAACTAACTCTGTGAAAAGTCTTAGTCATGGAGGGAATGAGAAGCTGGTGGAGTTTTATTGGCGTGGTTGAGGTGACAAGGGGACAGGTTTTAATGTGTCAGTGATGCGCTTCCCGTGGTCCTGTGGAGAGCAAACAGCTCTGCCTTGGGTTTAGGGATGGCCCAGCATGTTCCTGTTCCATTAAAGGAAGTTTTAGGAGGGCAAGTGTTACTCTTACAATTGAAGGGATTGACTTGGGAAGAGACTTTGCTGGTTCAAAACAGTAATATAGGGGTTTAAGTTCTTCTGTTTGCCTCACAAATTATTGTTAGTGCTGGTGCTTTTGGACAGGTTGAGCCCTGGGTTCAGCAGGACTGAGTCCCTCAGTTAGTAAAACCCCTGGGTGGGAGTGAGTTTTGTTGCTAATTTGGAGGCTTTTGTGGGAAAGCAAAGGCTGGAGGGAGCACCTCTGTGAGCTTTCCTGCCTTCACACCGTGAAGTGCCACGGAAATCTTACATTAAAGAATTCCTGTCAATGTTTGTGAACTTGGGGCTGGGTTGGCCCCAAACCTGTTGCCTTCCTGTAACCCTGTGGGAGGTGGAGTGGCAAACCAGCTGTTCCTGGAGGGTGCCAGAGCCATCTTGAGAGGCTCCCTGGATTTCAGCACGGCGTGAAGTCCTCCGGGAGCCGGCGCTTGGCACGTGAGAACATGATTCAACCAGAAATGGAGCGGGGCCCGCTGCAGAGCCAGGCTTTCAGCTGGGAGCTGAACCTGCCTTTGATCTCCCCTGCACTGGGCTGGCCTGTCAGGGGCTGGGGCAGCACTGAGGTTGCTGCTCACAGGTTCAAATTACTGAGGATAATGTCCATTAGCGCGGCTGGAACCGCTCCCCGGAGGGGACCTGGCTTGGAATGGGAAATGACAGATGGTTTTTTCATGTAAGCAAATCTTAGGGATGTCTGAGAACTTCCCTAATTGTCAAATTAGGCGTTTGTTTTTGTAACCTAAAGGCTACTTGGATGTTTAAAAAGGGAGACCGAGGCACGGAGCGGGGTGGTTTGTCTTTTTTTTTGGCCTCTCTGGGTTAGAAACCTGCTCGTGCTGCTGCCTCTAAAAGGCTCCTCTTGCGACCCTGTGGATTACTCCCCATTTCCAGGTATTTTTTAGTATGTGCCCACAGCACTGGAGCAGTTGGTGTTCTGAGGAATAGGCTTTAAATCCCTATTTAACTGCAAGTTCTTGGAATACTGTGAGCTCTGCAACTTTAAATTGTGGGAATAAAGCTGTTTCCGTGGGTAGCAAGTTTAAGGAAGGCAATTAGGGACACACATAATTTTGGCAGTGTGCTTCCACTGGATCCTTTTCCTCCTTCTTCCACTTCTGCCTGCATCCTTCCCACCAGCTTTCCCTCCAACACCAGAATAAGGTCTAAATATGTTACACAGGCAAGAAAAGCCCTCGTTGGGAGTAGCTACAAACAGAAGATATTTGGATGCAAGGTAAGATAGTGGTTTTAAAGCCTGAGCAGGAGCTCTGGGGCAGCTCGGTGTCCTGCCCCACTCCACGCATCAGGAACTCCACGTGGGGAGCCGTCTGAGCCTTTGTCTTTAACCTCCCTGGCAATAAAACAGATTTTTCGAGCCCTTGTAACAAAGGAGGTGTTCAAGGCTGGGCCTGCTTATCTGCCCAGCCCTAAGGTAGGGAGGGGTGGGGCACGGGAAGTCTGGAGCTGGCTTTATTCCTGGTCCCTTGAAATGGGTTCGGCTCCTCCTGGCTCGCCAGCGCTCATGTTGTTGTGGTTTCCTTTCAGAACAATGCATACACTGCAATGTCTGATTCCTACTTACCGAGCTACTTCAGCCCCTCCATCGGATTCTCCTACTCCCTAGGGGAGGCTGCCTGGTCCACGGGGGGAGACCCCCCCATGCCCTACCTGACCTCGTACGGACAGCTGAGCAACGGGGAGCCCCACTTCCTCCCTGACGCCATGTTCGGGCAGCCGGGGGCCCTGGGCAGCACCCCCTTCCTCGGGCAGCACGGCTTTAACTTCTTCCCCAGCGGGATCGACTTCTCAGCCTGGGGCAACAACAGTTCTCAGGGACAGTCCACTCAGAGCTCGGGCTACAGCAGCAACTACGCCTATGCCCCCAGCTCGCTGGGGGGGGCCATGATCGACGGGCAGTCGGCCTTCGCCAGCGAGACCCTCAACAAGGCCCCCGGCATGAACACCCTGGACCAGGGCATGGCGGCCCTCAAGCTGGGCAGCACGGACGTGGCCAGCAGCGTCCCCAAGGTGGTGGGCTCGGCCGTGGGCAGCGGCTCCATCACCAGTAACATCGTGGCCTCCAGCAGCCTCCCCCCGGCCACCATCGCGCCGCCCAAGCCGGCCTCGTGGGCCGACATCGCCAGCAAACCCGCCAAGCAGCAGCCCAAGCTCAAGGCCAAGAACGGCATCGCCGGCTCGAGTCTTCCGCCGCCCCCCATCAAACACAACATGGATATCGGCACCTGGGACAACAAGGGCCCCGTGGCCAAAGCCCCGGCGCAGGCCCTGGTGCAGAACCTGGCGCAGCAGCCGGCGCAGGGGTCCCCGCAGCCCGTGGGCCAGCCCATGGCCGGCAGCCCGCCGGTGGCCCAGGCTGCGGGCGGGCAGCAGCCGCCGGCCCCGCTGCCCGTGCCCCCGGCGCAGCCGGCCCCGCTGCCCATGCCCCCGGCACAGCCCACCCGCTGGGTCGCCCCCCGCAACCGCGGCGGCGGCTTTGGCCAGAACGGCGTGGACGGTAACGGGGTGGGGGCGGCCCAGACCGGCTCCGGCTCCCCTTCGGAGCCGCACCCGGTCCTGGAGAAGCTGAGGTCCATCAACAACTACAACCCCAAGGATTTTGACTGGAACCCGAAGCACGGGCGGGTGTTCATCATCAAGAGCTACTCGGAGGACGATATCCACCGCTCCATCAAGTACAACATCTGGTGCAGCACGGAGCACGGCAACAAGAGACTGGACGCGGCCTATCGCTCCATGAACGGCAAGGGCCCCGTGTACTTACTGTTCAGCGTCAACGGTAGCGGCCACTTCTGCGGCGTGGCAGAGATGAAATCTGCTGTGGACTATAACACCTGTGCAGGGGTGTGGTCCCAGGACAAGTGGAAGGGACGCTTTGATGTCAGGTGGATTTTTGTGAAGGACGTTCCCAACAGCCAGCTGAGGCACATCCGCCTAGAGAACAACGAGAATAAACCAGTGACCAACTCCAGGGACACTCAGGAGGTGCCTCTGGAAAAGGCTAAGCAGGTGTTGAAAATCATTGCCACCTACAAGCACACCACCTCCATCTTTGATGACTTCTCACACTACGAGAAACGCCAAGAGGAGGAGGAAAATGTTAAAAAGGTAACGTGTCTGTGGGGCTTGGACGAGTCCTGCGGGGCAGGAGGGGCTGCCACGGGCTGGACTAAATCCAGGGTGTGAACCAGGCTTGTGAACAGGCTTGGTAGGCATCAGCTGCCTTATGGCTACCTGCCTGCCCTCACCTGCAACCCACACCCAAATGGCAGCCCCTGTTTGGGGGGGAAGTGTCCAGAGGAGGCCGCCAAGTTGATTAGAGGGATGGAGCATCTCTGCTGTGGGGAAAGGCTGAGAGAGTTGGGATTGTTCAACCTGGAGAAGAGAAGCTTTGGGATGACCTAAATGCAGCCTTCCATGTCCTTAAGGGAGCCCACACAAGAAGGATGGAGAGGGACTTTTTATAAGTGACAGGACAAGGGGGAATGGCTTCAAACTGAAAGAGTAGGTTTAGATTGGATATTAGGGATATATTCTTCCCTGTGAGGGTGGGGAGGCCCTGGCACAGGTTGCTCAGAGAAACTGTGGCTGTCCTTGGATATCCCTGGAAGTGTCCCAGGCCAGGCTGGAAGGGGCTTGGAGCAACCTGGGCTGGTGGAAGGTGTCCCTGCCCGTGGCAGGGGGTGGAACTGGATGTTCTTTAACATCCCTTCCAATCCAAACCAGTCTGTGAATCAGGTGCCAGCTCCTGGCAGAGCAGGGTGAGGAGCCTTGCCCAGGCCCTGCCTCTGATGGACCACATGGGTTGCCCTGAGTCTCAGCCTCCCCTGAGTGCTGTGCTCTAAACAAAATGTATTTCTGTGCCCCTGTCAGCTCCTGGGTCAAAGCAGTTTGTACTTGGAGATCAGGGGGGGGTTTGGGGAGTTGTAGAAACCAGAGATGGCTCTAATCCACCCCGTGCCCACAGTGGGGTCAGCGTGACAGATGTTTCCCACCACTTGTAGAACCTCCAGGAACAGCAGTTCCTGTCCCTCCCTAGGCAGTCTATTCCTATGCTTAATTATCCTTCCTGTAAGGAGGCTTTGTCTAATGCCCAGCCTAAATCTCCTTCACTGTAACTGAAGTCTGTGACTGCTTGTCCTGTCTCCAGTGGACATGGATCGGGTCATTCCGTTCCTCGTGGCTGTGTTTGGGGCCAGGGTGGGCTGTCACCTGCTGTCACCACCAGTGTGGCACCTGTGCTGAGCTCACCACCTGCCTGCAGCTCCTCTGGGTGCTGCTGGGGTTGGCTCAAAGCCTCCTCTCATCGTCTGCTCCTTAATTGAAAATCCTGCCCCAAATTCAGTGGCCAGTGGGGCTTTGAATCTTGCTTGGGTTCAGCTGTGGTAAAGTCACCTGGGGCTGCCCCTCCCCACAGTTGCAGGTCTGGCTTGTGTTTGATCAAAAATGATAATTACAAATTAGCATTAGCACAGCTGGCTGGGAGTTTGCCAAGTTTCCTGATGGTCTCTTTGGTTTCAGCAACGGGGAATTTTTCACCCAGCAGTTGAAGAACAGAGTCAGGAGCTGCAGCTGCTCACAGTGACAGTTGATGCAGTTTAGAATTTTTGATGTATATTTTACATGGAGCATTTAAGCACAAAGGTTTGCTTCCCACTGCCAGAGGGCAGGGTTAGGTGGGAAGTTGGGAAGGAATTGTTCCCTGTGAGGGTGGGCAGGCCCTGGCACAGGTTGCCCAGAGAAGCTGTGGCTGCCCCTGGATCCCTGCAAATGTCCAAGGCCAGGTTGGACAGGAATTGGAGCAAACTGGTCTAGTGGAAGGTGTTCCTACCCTTAGCAGTGGATGGAATGAGATGGGCTTTAAAGTCCCTTCCAACCCAAACCATTCCATGGTTCTGTGACATCCTCCAGACTTAAAGGAGCAACAGTTTACAGCATGAGAGAGTCAGACCTTGGCCCTGTAAGAGAATGCAGGGGAGAGGGGAAATGCTGCTGCAGGACAGATGAGGGACAGATGGATGAGAAGAGTTAATACTGAGTACCTGTAAGCAGAAAGAAGAGGGAAAGAGTGGGAAAGGCTGTGGGAAAAACGGACAGGCCGACGGTTTCTTCCTGTGGAAAACTCCTGTGTTTGCTGTGTAAAGCCTGAAAATCAGGAAGACACCGGAAACGAGGCTTAGCAATCCTCTTAAAGTTGTAAACCATCTTCCCAGTTGCATTTTGAAGTCTCCTCCCCTGCTTGCTTCGCTCTGGGCTGTGCCGTGGAGGGTCGGAAGCAGCGGCAATACCCGGAGCGCCAGCGCCGCCTTCCCGATCCACGTCCAGAGTGGATGCAGCAGCAGCTGATTAGGAAAGCGCTTTATTCTTTGAAAAGGAACTTAGTCATAGGTCTCTGGAATCCACAGATGAGGAGGGAGCTGTGTGGAAACAGGGCTGGTGTTTGCTCTTTGCCGTTGACTCCCTCGCTGTTCGGCGCTCCGGGCCCCTGGGACATCCGGCACGGGGGAAGTGACTCGGTTGTTCTTGCAGAACAGTTTGACCTCCTGGGTCGCTCTCTGACGCAGCCTGGAAAGCGGTTGAGGTTTCTGTAACTGCTCTCTTCGTGGTTTCCATTGAGAACCAGTTGTTTTTGCTCTGGCAGGGTTTGGGGTTTGCCTGGAGTGATGCTCACGCTGGGATTGTAGGTGCCAAAAAAGCCCGAGCCGTGCTCTGTCTGCCTTGAAGCGTCTCAGGTAATCACCTGAATTAAAAAAAAAAAAAAAAATCCATGAGGAACCAGGGTTGAAGCACTGAAAAGTTCAAATGCTGCTCTGGCAGCAGCTCCCTGCCTGCTTTTTGTGCTGCTTTTGTGCTGGGGAAATCCCATTGCTCCCAGCTCTTTGTCTCTGCCACAGTGTGAGGTGTTAATGCTCTGCAGTCGTGTTCCTTGAAGCTTAAATGTCTTAAGGTTTGGCTTGTTTGAAACTTCCCCCAAGCTGAAATTGTCTCACTCAGGTTTAACTTGCCCAGACCTTTGGCTGATTTGCAGTTTGATTCCTGATTGCTTCCTGAAATGGATGAGCTCTTGTGAAAGTCTGGGAGCTCTTGAGTATTCTTTTATACTCCTCATTTCTTCAGCATTCCCTAAAGCAGGTCCAAGAAATGATATGAAAAATGCTTTGCTTGGTATTTGTGTTATTCCCATTGTCCAGTGAAGGGTGTAGGTAGTTCAGTGTTGGAAACACTGGAATAATCCTCTTGCTTGTTAGTAATAATAATAATAACAATAACCCTGTTGCCTGTGCCCATCCTATCCTTGGAGGTCCATCTCCATTCCTTCTCAGTATCTTGCTTTGCTCTACTGATCCAGTTATTTAAAAAGCTTGGATGTTCTCCTGACCCAAAATGATGAAGCCAACTCCCAGTGCAATCCTACCCAGAGCAGTTTAGGACTCCTTGAAACCCAGAGCAGCTGCTCTTATGGCAGAGCATGTCACTGATGTCTTCCCTGTAAGAATTATTTTATGTTTTTTTTTTTAAATGACCACAAAAATCCCTGGCCTGCAGTCATGCACTTGGATTTCTAGGAATGCTGCCATGACCTGGGTGCAAAGATCCCCAATAAAGGTCTGCCTGGTGTTTTGTGGAAAAGCAATCGATGGAAACTCTGAGGGAAGTTTGTTTTGGTTCTTTTCTCCCTACCCAGGCTTGGGATACTTGACTACTTGCAGGTTCCAGGGCTTTTAGGAAGGATATCCCATGAAAAGCAGTCAGATGGTCAGGGTTGCAGTTGAGAAAGGGACTCTGTGTTGGGACTTTGGGTGTTGAGTCAGGCTGAGCTGGGCAGGATGGGGTGGGCTTTGGTGGGGTTTTCCATGCTGAGCTTCACCAGCCTGAAGCAGAAAGGTGGGATTGGCCAGTCTGGAGCTGTTATTTCCAGAATTGTGCTTCTTTGTGGCTCAGCTGACAGTGCTGGTTAAAGGAGTATTAATAGTGTCAAGTGTCACTGCCCCCTTGGAACATGTGATTTAAGGCATAACTGAGGGGTGTTGTGTGAGCCTGTGAAACAGCCTGTTTCACAGTCCCTGGAATACAGGAATGCTTTCTGATGGACTTCACAAAGCCCTTTTCTTCTTCCTAATTTATAACCTCAGAGGGGAGGGGAGAGAATATTCCCTATAGGGTGGACCAGCACTTTCTCCTGCTCTCGGTCATCCTGGGAATACTGCGTTGCCTTGGCTTTCCCATATCCTGCAGGGCAGTATTTCTGACCACAGGGTTCAATTCCTGGATATTCCACATCCAGGCAAAGCCAACTGTTTCCCGTGGCAGTGAGGGAACACACTGCTTGCACTCCCACAGTTCCTTTCATCCCATGATCCCAAGGCTGTTTGCTCTTTTCTGCTCCAAATCCTGGCCATAGTGAAGTTAATTGATTGATGCACCAGGACAGGGTTCCCTCTCTGTGCTGCTCAGCAATGCACATGGTTTCTCTCAGTTTATTTCCAGGCTGTTTAAGTCCTTTGGGTCTGTGTCCATGCTCAGGAATTATATTTGCTCAGGAATAGAGGGGAAACCAACCATCCTGCTTATTCCAGGGGTTTGGCACTGGCTGTTTGACATAAGGAATGCTTTGTGCTTAGGATGTTTTCAAGCCAGCACTCCACAGCCCCTGACAACACTCGTGGGTTTTCCGTGGTTGCAGCTTTGTCTAAAGGCAGGAGAGAACTGGAGGGGAAGGCTTAGATCTGGCTGATGCTCTAATCCATGTTTTCTGCTGTCAGACAGCAGAAAACTGTGTTTCCTCATCCCTAAAACCAGGAGCAGCTGGGAGCCATTTCACTGCAACTGAAGTGGAAGCTGAGTGGTGGGAAGAGCAAACCTGTTGCACTTGCCTCATAGCCCTGTCTCTCTCTGTTAGCATCTTGTTAGAAGTCTGTAATATTTTAATGTAACATGTATTAATATTATAAAATAATTCAGTATTTAAAGTCCTCATGTTGAAGCTGGTTTAAAGGGCTGTCGAGATGCCCTGTTTAAAGTTCTTTTCCAATTGTTTTCCCCCTGTCCATGGCAGGAGGTTGGAACTAGAAGATTTATAAGGTCCCTTTCAAACCCAGGCTGTTGTAGGATTCAAGGACTGGGGTTGGGATTGGGGCAGACAGAGTGCAGGCCACGTGCAGTGAGGAGCTCTCACAGTTATGGCTTTGAGCAGGGCGAGTTTATCCCACACCCTGTTCTTGTGAATGTTCCCAAACCGCTTTTTGCCCACTTGGTGTGGTTAAAGCCTCCTGGCCCCTCCCCTCCAGGTTATGTTGGCTGGGTGATTTCAGCTCCCAGGGTAGATTTAGATTAGATATCCAGAAGAAATTCCTCCCTGTGAGGGTGGGAAGGCCCTGGCACAGCTTTGCCCAGAGAAACTGTGGCTGCCCCATCCCTGGAAGTGTCCAAGGCCAGGTTGGGGCAACCTGGGCTGGTGGAAGGTGTCCCTGCCCATGGCACGGGGTGGAATGAGATGATCTTTAAAGTCCCTTCCATCCCAAACCATTCTGTGATTCTATGACAAACTGCACACGTGTGGCTGGCAAATTCCCTAGGAATGCCATGGAGGGCTTGGAATGCAGAAAGGAGTGTGTGAGGTGTCAGCAGCTCTGGCTGCTTTCTTTTTGTTCCCCCCTGCCAAATTCTGGGTAACTTTGCTGACATTGAGTTTAAGAGCTACTGACACAGGTATTGTGTTCCAGGTTATTTTATGAACAGCTGCTTGTCCAGAAAAAGTCCTTATCTTCCAAGGAAACCTCTTAGGCAGCTGTTGTGTTCAGTGAAAGCCCCAGGGCACGTCCTGGTTCAGTTCCCTGGATTTTCTCCCTGGTGCAGGAGTGCAGTGGGTCACAAGACGTGGCTGAAAGCCGATTAAGGATCCCAAGGTGGGCAGCCCATCAAGAGCAGCTCCCTGCACACTGTTCCTCCCTTGTTCTTGTTGAAAGTGTAATTCTTCAGCAGCTTTTTGCCTGAAAGAAGCTGCTTTTTTTTTTTTCTCTTCTTGCCCGTCTCGGGTTCACGAAGGTTTTTGTGCTGTCCCGTGTGAGCTCCATCCCCACGGTTAGCCCTCTCATTTTCCTGCCTGCTCCTGTTTGTACCTGGTAGTAATTGTCCTGTTTGATGGCTTTGTTGAGTTAATAACTAATTCCTCGGTGGTGCAAACCGCTGGAGGTTTGGCAGCAGGAGCAGTGCCACCCTTATTTACCACAGCAGTTACCCGGGGAAGTCCCTGTTAACAAGGGCTGTCATTATCCACACTCATGGCTGGGATAGAGACTTGTTTGTAGCTCCTTCCAGTGACTGGTGCCCAGTGTGAGGCTTTTTTAATTGACATATAAGTCATGTAACAGTGCATTTGAACAGTTAATAATGAACCATTTGGGTTTTGTGAGCCTCCTTCAGCGAGGACTTGGAAATTCCTGGTTCTGTATCATTAGAACTCTTTTTTTTTCCTTAAAAGCACAATGCTGAGCTGCTTTTGTGTGTGGTTAACTGCAGAGCTATTGTAATATAATCCCAGTTTAGAAGACTTAGATAAAATCTACCTAAATCTGGTGTCTTTTGTTTCTAATCTTAAGGGGGGAAAGGAGAACCCAGCTCTTCTGAGTTTCCTTCCTGGTGTGTATCTGTTCAGGGGAAAGGCTCTGCTCCCTCAGCTCAGTTGTTTGTGGTGGCATCTCCCCGTAAAACGACTTCAGAGAACTCCCCATCCTCATCTTTGCAGAATTTAAGAAGTCCTGAGGTCCTGATTTGGGGTTCAGCCAATTCCAGTGCCGTGCTCTTGATAGATTTAAAGGGGAGGAAGAAAAGAAGCTGAAACACAAAACCACGTTCCAGTGAATGTGGCTTTGTGTTGCCTCTCAAGTGGCTGTAAAATGAGGGGACACACTATAGGGAGTGCTGGCTCTTTTGCCTGAGCTCGTGAATTCAGCTCTTCATGGTTGACAGAAGCAGGCAAATAGATCTCCTCTTGTCCTCTCATAATGCAGAATATTGTGGTGTGTGTTTCTTGTGACATGAACTGTTTCTTCTGCTTTATTTGGGGTGGAGGTGGTGCTTTAGCCTCACTGGGTCTGTGCAGTCTGATGTTGGCATCTCATGTGACTGCAAACACCTGTACAAGGACTTATTTATCCATCTCTGGAGTTTTCCTTGCCTTTAACAACTTGTGGCTCAGGAATTTCTGTGACCCAGAGGTTGTGCCTTTATTAGTCACGATTTCTTGTCCAATATGCTCCTTGGGCATCCTCAGACTCTCGAGTTCTTCAACTTAATTTTGTGTTGTGTGAGGAAATGTGTCCTTTTATTTTATTTTGGGTCTGCCTCCTGTGATTTCCCCCTGGTTTCTTGTGCTGGATGAGGTGCTGATCAGTTATTTCAGTATCCTCCCTGTCTGCTCTGCTTCTCCAGTCATCTCTTCCAGGCTGGAGAGCACAGTGGCTCTGCAGATGGAAACCCTTCTGTCCCTCGCTCATCCCTGTTGTTCTTTGACCCTTTTCCAGTTCTTTTCCAGAGCCTCCTATGGGTTTGTGTATCAGCAGAGTGGTGGGTTCTGTTCAGGGTGATGGTTGCTTTTCTTGAGGGTTTCCATTTTCCTGGGGTTACAGATTGTGCTTCCAATGGCCAGTTTGGAGTTAGGGCAGGGATTTTCCCACATGCATCTTTAAATTTATCTCAGCCAGGTAAACCAAATTCACTGCAAGGCTCAGCTGCTTTTTCTCACCAAGTCCTCCACAACTGGCTGCTATTTTTATTACCCTGAATAGCTCAATATCATCAGTAAACTTGGTCACTTTACTATTCACTCTTCTTTCTAGATATTTTTTGAATATCTGGAGCCACAGATTCCACTGAAGCTCCATGGGCTTTCAGTCCTTGGCATTAAACCTGCACAGTGTGACAGGGGACACTGCAAAGGCTTTATTAACTCTACTGCAGTGAGGATTATAGAACATTAAAGCGAAGTTCCTTCCTTTTCTAAAGAGTCTCGTGGCACCAGTGCTAATCCTTATTGCCTGGGTGATGATTTAAGGCAACCAAAGTAATGAAACACATTTCCCTTGGAGTGGTGGGGAAGAATAAAGATTCCCTGGTTGAAGACTGGGAGAATTTTCTTCCTCCCTAATGACTTGAAAGGACTTGTGTTGTGTTATTTTGCTTGTGCTCCAAAGCCAGCAAGTCCAGTTCCAGTCCCTGGTGTGATCCCAGTTGTCCTCTCACATGGAATACCACTGGGAATCCTCCCAGCCTGCTCTGCCTCCCTCTTTGCTCTGAATATTCATGGATGTTCTCAGCTTTTCACCATCCTGCACGAGAGGTTTGCCCTGAGGGACGAGGCTCCCTGTGGGAGGGTCATTATAAATGTTTATGGGAATTGGGCTGCTTTATTCAGGCAATTAAATGTGGTGTTTAAGCAAGAGGAGGTTTGTCCTTTGCAATTGATTGCATCAGTTGTCAAGAGGTGCCTGGAAAGATGCTGGGAAGCAGCAGGAAAACCCACTGGAGAGGGAAAGTCCTGGCTCTCTTCATGTCCTTCTTGCCCCAGGCTGGTTGCTCTGACATGGAAATAAGCGTCCAGGGCCACATGTCTCCTGCTTTTTCAGTGGTGTGAGTCTGCCCTGCTTGGGGTTCTGTGGATATCTGGGTTTGATTTTGATCTGTGGAACAAAAGGCCTTTCCTCCTCTGGCACAGAACCACTTTTGTGTCCATATTCTGTCCTCCTTGGTGCTGAGCTCCATTAGGAGGTAGGATGAAGTTATCAGGCCATAACCAGATTCCTGCCTGGTTTTTATCCTCTTTCCTGGGGGGGAGACAGGCTGGGGTGTAGCTTTTCTCTGTAACCCTGACGGCTTTCTGATGCTGACAAGAGGAAATTGTCATGTTTGGTTTGTAAATGTTGGGACTCGAGGCTGCTTGAGGAGCTTAATAAGCAAAATGATGCATCATTCATCATTTGTGCTGTGTCCATGCCTTGAGCAGATCCTGCTGGGAGGGCAGTGGGGCTGCTGTGGCTCCTGACATGTGTGATCAGGGAGAACTGTGTGTGTCTCAAGGCCAGGATTTGGTTACAGGGCAGTGGGCACAGCCCCAAGGCTGCCAGAGCTCCAGGAGCGTTTGGACAACGCTCTGAGGGACAGGGGGGGATTGTTGGGGTGTCTGTGCAGGGCCAGGAGCTGGATGGAGATGATCCCTGTGGGTCCAGCTCTGGATATTCTGTGATTAGGAGTCTGGTAGCACAGACCAGCTCTGCTGAGGGGATCTCCTGCTGTTCCTCTGTGGGTGAGCCGAGCTTTGGAGTGAAAATCAGGAGGACCTTCTGGGGTTGAACTGATGCTGCTGCCTGGCCTTCCCTGCCCGAGGGCTGCGGGCTGTGCTCCAGCTCAGGCAGGTCCCAACGCACCAGGGTTTGTGTGCAGGGCTGGGAGCCCTGCCCTGGCTGCTTCTCCAAGCCCTCCTTGGGATTAGACTCTGCTGTTTCCCCATCTGTGGTGTGGCAATAAAATCCTTCCCTTTGCCGGGAGCGCTGAGGCTCCTGTTGCTCGTTAATCAAGGGAAGAGGCTCTGAACAAGTGGGCAGTGTTGTCACCCGTTGTCACTGTGGTTTTGTGCAAACTGTTGAGCCTTTTGTTGTTGTTGTTTCCCCCAGCGTGAACAGACAAGGTGATAACAGATAAGGTGATCTCTTATCAGCTGATTCAGGACCTGGTTTGTGACATTGCTGCACCCCTGGGGGCAGCAGTGAGGGGACAGAAGTTGCCATTTCTGTGCCTGCCCCTCCTGTCCCTGAGGGGATCGGTCTGAGCTGGTGTCTTTTCCTTGCTCCTCCCATGTGGATCAATAGCTTTGAAACAACACTTGGCTTGAGGAAAATCGAGCTGAAGATGTTCAATTTGGTCCCCTCTCTAGCTTAGGGACATGAGGACATCTGCTCTACTCTCTTTGGAAGGTGGTGCCTTCTGTGCTGGCACCCTGGGATTTTGAGGGGGGGGGGAGTCACCTTTTCCCTGGGATTGTCTCCTTGTTTTCTCCACACTGACCTCGAGGTCGCTTCACCTTCCCAGCAGGGAGAGGCAACTGCTAGGGGTCCAGCTGCTCAGGTAACATGTGCAGCAGGACCCTGTACCACTGTGCCAGCCCAGGGAATTGTCCCTGGAGGTGGCCAGGGGGGTGATTGAGCCTGGCAGCCGGCTCGTCCCGTGCCCGTGTTCGGGAAGCGGCGGCATCAGCCGGGGCAGTCGCTTCCCGAAGGAATGAGTCACGTTGCCATCTGTCCATGTGTAACATAACGTGCTGGCTGCAGAGCCAGGAACAGGGCTTGGCACCTTCCTTTGGAGCTGTGGCTCTCCCTGCAGCGCTTGTTGTGCTCCGTGTTCAGGCCTGGCTTTGCTCCCCCGCCCTGGCGGTTGGGATTTGGCAGCCTTGGCCACTGCAGCAGATTTGGGCAGAGTTTACAGGAGAAGGGGGGAATTAAATCCACTTAAGTGGGGTAAGTGGTCTTGAAGAGAACACGTGCCTTGGTGTGATCCCTGTCCCCAGAGGACAGTCTGTGCACGGGATCACACCCGACCCCGTTCGCATCCAGCTGGTGCAGAGGAGTTGGAGGTGAAGCCTCCTCGGGTATGTGGCTGAGGGGGCTGCCAAAGCCTGGGGTGTTGTTCTGAGCTGGAGGCCAGTTTTCCCTTTTTTGGGAAGGTTCCTGAGGGTAGATGGCTACACGTGCTGTTATCCCAGGATTGAAGCTGCCTGGGGATGGGCTCGCCCTGGGTTGAGCAGTGGACGTGGCTTCCTTCCCTGTGTTTGTGGCAGAGGTGGTGTGAGCTGCCAGGAGGGTGGGAAGCTGCCTCCCATCACTAACCCACCACAGGTTTAGTGTGTGACAGAGGAAGCAGGCAGGGAGCTCTGCTGCTGCCCCGATTTTAGGGAGTGCAGCCCTGGACAACACACAGGGAAACGTTCTGGGCTGAACCATCACGCCAGTTTTGGAGCCCTGACAGCGTCTCCTCTCAGAGTGGGGAGGGAGAACCTGCTGTGCCTGTGGACACCTGCTGCAGGTGTTGCTTTGCTGTGGAGGTGGGATGGACTTGGCACCTCTGGGAGCGGCTGGGGTGGGGATGGATTTGCTCCATGGGAGCCAGAGCCAAAGCACCACAGTGCCCGTTGTGCCCAGACTGCAGGGACCTGCCTGTGCTCAGGGAGGGGCATCAACCCAGAGCCCTCTGGCTGTTGACAGGTTTTGGTTTTGTCTTATGATCTGGAAATGACAGTGAGTGTGGGCTGGGCAGCACCTCCTAACCCTTTGGGGCAGCCTGGGCCTGCTGCTGTGAGAGCTTCTCTGTTAAACCCAAACACAGCCCAGGAGGGGCTGGCACAGCAGCCCTTGGTACCTGGGTATGTTTAGGGCTGCCCTGCCCCTTTGGCCTGGTGGAAATGCTTGGACAGAACATTCCTGCAGTGCTGGAGGAGGGCCATGGCTGGATCCCTTGTGCTGGGACCCCAGAGCTGGAGGCAGCTCTGCAAGGTGGGAAATCGCTCGAGCTGAGGGGGAAAAGAGGAAACCTGCCAAGAAAAATGCTCTTTCCCTGACTTGGCTGCCATGGGTCGGGCTCCATCTCAGTGTTGGGACACTGGGGTGTGACAGTGGGGAATAAAACTGCTCTGAGCTGACATGATCTCTGTTGTTTCTTCTGCAGGAACGCCAAGGTCGTGTCAAGTAAAAAGGCCATTCCTCCCCAGAGACTGCAGCAGAGATTGCATCCCAGTTATCCTTCAGAGAGGCAAAGGAAAGGAGCAAGAGTATCCCAGAGAGAATTAGGACTTTTTTTTTGGTTTTTGTTTTTTTTTCTTAATTTCATTGACTTAAAAAAAAAAAAAAAAAGAGACTTTTACAAACTTGCAGTTTAAAAAAAAAAAGTATTGGAGTATCACAAGACATAGGACTTAAAAAAAAAACAAAAACAACAAAAAAAATCCCTTCTAGGTAGAGTAGAGGTAAAACCTGTCCCCCTTTTCTTTTGGCTTTGGTTGTGATTTCAGAGCATACGCTTTGGTTTTTGTCTTTTTACTATGTTTTTTTTTTTTTTCTTGGGGGGGATTTTTTCAAGTCCATAAGTGGCATATGCCTTTTTTTTGTTGTTGTTTCTCTCTTAATTTTTAAAC
>NW_020956549.1:325474-330773 GCF_003031625.1 Empidonax traillii
GTTTTTTTTTTTTTTCTTGGGGGGGATTTTTTCAAGTCCATAAGTGGCATATGCCTTTTTTTTGTTGTTGTTTCTCTCTTAATTTTTAAACCCTGCAGCCTCCCTTCCTTCCACCCCCTCGCGCCTCCTTCCCCCCTGGTTTTGACATTTGCACTTGGAACACCGAGTTGTAACATCCACCCATGGAAAGTGGAGTCATTTTGTTTTACATTTTTTCTTTCTTTCTCCTTCCCCACCTCCATGGCCTGGAAAAGGAAGTTTGGGGGATTTTTGGCCTAAGAAGAATTAAACAGAAATTATCCACGAGGTTGTGTCTTAAAGGTGGTTCATTTTTCTCTGACCCTTTGTTACTCAAAAGTCAAGTACTAGGAGTCCTAAGAAATGTTCTGTTCTTGTGCATTATGCAGATTAAGTCTGGATGAATTTGATTTTTTTTTTTTCTGAAAGCTGAGAACAGTGGTTACAAAAAAAAACTTGTTTTGTTTACAGGAAAAATTAATAATTTTGGACAAGAAAAAAAAAAAAAGGAAAAAAAGCACCAAAAAAAAAAGGAAGAAATAATTGTAAAAAATGTGTAGTGACTTTGTTTCAGTTTCTTGTTAAGCCAACGAGGAATGGGCGTTGCCTTTCTTTTCACCATTAATCACTTCTCAATAATAAACGTGAAATCCTGTTGAGCATTACTGGTGTCTCCTGCTCCCTTCTCCTCCATCCCCACCTCCTGGGAAAAAAAAACAACAAACATGGAAATAAAGAGTGGAGTGGTGGTTTGCATTTCCTGGGATATTTTACATTAAATTAAAGGCCAGGTTGGGCAGTGCTTGGAGCAACCTGGTCTAGTGGAATTAGGGTGTCTTTAGGGTTACTTGCAACCCAAACCAGTCTGTGATTCTATGATTTCACTTGTTTTCCCCCAAAAGAATTTTTCTCTTCTTAATTCTTCCATATTTTCAATCTCTCTTTGAGGTGACCAAAACCCCAAATCCCTCCCTGGTGTGCTCTGAGAGGGAGGTGAAACCCACATTGTTGTGCAGGAGGGAAGGACAGAAACTCAACTTGATTAAAAGCCCAAATTAAAAAGGTGGTTTTTTGAGAGAATTTTAGTTGAGAGTAAAAAAAATAAAGCTGGAGAGAGGGGTTTTGGGCTGTGCCTACAGGTGTTTGGGTGCTGGTTTCACTGTTGGTCAGGCAGTTTCTTCCCCTTTTTGGTGAGGAAGGGGAAGATGGGATTTGAAAACCACGACGCTTCAGCTGCAGGTGTGGTGCCTGCAATTATTTTTATTTAAGGAAAAAACGATTTTTATCCACTGGTCATATTCCCCTCCAACCTGGGACAAGCTGCTGCTTGAATTTCCCCTGCTTCAGTCTGCATCTGGTCTAAACTGGGACCAAAACTGGGAATTTTCTAGGTTTGCTTTCAGCAGGGCTGTGTGTTTGAAAACTGCAGGATAAAGGGGGGGAAAAAAATCCACCTTTAATTGTAGCTGAAGACCCCAAAGGCATGGAATGTCATCTCACTGTGAATGAGGCACAGGTAAGAGCAAAAAGGTGGTTACTACTCAGATTTCCTTGGAAAAATAAAACAGGTAAAAATATTTGCGGGCGGTTTGTGGGGAAGGGGAAAGGAAAAGCTGCTTGGCTGCTGTGCTTCCCAAAATTTGTTAATCCCTGGAGTTGTGTAGTGTAAACCCAGCCTGGGCCTTCGCAGGGGCTGATTCGGGGTTTTCCAAACTTTGCCAACACCCCAAATCCCTGGAAGGAAACAGCTCAGCTGAGCCTCGGAGGCAAGAAACTCCAGGCAGGGGGGTTTGAGGGGGAGCAGGTTTGGTGCTGACACCAGTGTGTTTGGGAAAAGGAGATTTCCTGATGGAATCATGGGGATGGTTTAGGTTGGGAAAGCCTCTGGGATCATCAAAGTGCAGCTGTTAACCCGTGTTCACCATTCCTGGGGGGATGCAGGATGGCCGGGGGACACGAACAGGGCTCATCCAGCCCGAATGGAGGGGTTCTGGCACCCTTGGGGGACAGCAGGGACACTGAGAGCAGCACATGGTGACAGCGTTATCCAGAAGGAACTGCCCTGCAGGACAGAGCTGGATGTGGGGGAAAAGCAGCAAAAAGCATCTTCGGAAGGAGCAAACAGTTGGGAAAAGGGTGTTGATGTGGCCGAGCTGATCCTCGTTTTCCTCCTCCTCCTCTTCCCCCACTAACGAAGGTGAGTGAGGAGATTTCCCCCCCGTCCCTCCATCCAAAACGTCCCGCCTGTGTTCCCCCATCCCACTCCATCGGCTCCAGCGCCTCCAAAGGCAGCAGCACCCTCTCCTGGAGAGGGATGGGGCTCAGGGATGGGGCTCTGTGGGCTGGGGAGGGGGATTTAGGGGCGCCCCGGGCTTGCATCCCCTCAGCCTTAGGGTACCGAGTGCTGCCCTGGGGTCCAGGACGGGCGGGCGGGGGGGGTCCGGTCCCTAATCCTGGTTTTTGGGGAGGCTCTGGTGGGGCTCGGCCAGGGGGGCTGGAGCAGTCCCAGGGTGACCCTTGTGCTGTGGCGGCCCCGGCTGCGTTAACCATTGACGGGCTGTTGGGACACGCCGGGACTCTGCCCGTGTCCCCTGGGGTCACCCCCCGGCCGGGGTCCACCGGCCCCGGCCCCGTCGTGCCCCCCGACACGCTCTGACACCCCCGGGGGTCCCACTGGGGGGGTTCTCCCGGGGCCGTGTGCCCTGTCCCCGTGTCCCCGTGTCCCTGTGACGTCCCCTCCTGTGCCCCCCGCGCTGACCCCGCTCCGGGCTGGGCTCTGCCTCCCAGTGCTCCCAGTGCTCCCAGTGCCTCTCCCAGCACCCGCAGCGTCCAGCTCCCAGTTTGGAGGGTGAGACAGCCCCTCTCTGGGGGGCCATGCGGGGTGCGGGGGTGCTCCCCAGCCCCGCCGAGGCTCTGCCAGGCAGAGCACAGAGGATGACAGTGACAGGTACTGGGGACAGGGAGGGGGTGGCACCTCGAGCTCCCCCCAGCCCAGCACCCTCGTGTGGTTTTGGGGGGCTGCTCCCGGGCTGTTAGTGCTGGGAGATGGCCAGTGGCAGCCCCGAGACCCCCACAGGGGCCCTTTTTGGGTCAGGGTGGCCATGAGAGGACACAGGCCAGTGGCCAGATGGGCCAGAAGAGGTTCTGGTTGTCCCCAGGGGTTCATAATGTCTCATGGGGAGGGTTCCCAGGGGGTGTCCCCAAGAGCTGGAAGGGACAGGGACAGGGACAGGGTCAGTGCTTGCTTTTAGGGGGACACAGAGGGTGGAGGTGGCTGCAGTTTGGGTGGGCTGGGGGGTCCTGACCCCATGTCCACCCCCAGCCACCCACGCTGTCACCGGGAACCCCACGGTCCCGCCATTCCCGGCGGAGATGGACACGGCGATTTTCGGTGAGTGGCTCCTGCAGGGCCAGGGCAGGGGGGTCCTAACATCCCTGAGGCCTCCCAGCCCCCCTCACCCCCCCTGCCTGTCCCCCCACAGGCATGGGTTGCTTCTGGGGGGCCGAGCAGCTCTTCTGGAACACGCCAGGGGTCTTCTCCACCCAGGTGGGGTTCTCAGGAGGCTTCACCCCCAACCCCACCTACGAAGAGGTTCGCACAGGTAACCAGGGGCTCCCCCATTCCCTGCTGCCACAGGGACCCCCCCAGTGTCCCCCACAATGGGTGACATCCCCATCCAGCACCTCAGGGTGTCCCACAGCACCTTGCCCTGGGCTGGATCCCATGGGATGCTCTCGGGTGTCTGTTGGATGATGATCCCCCTGTCCCCCACCCCAGTCCCCCCAAACCCCCCCAGCCTGGACAGACAGCCCTGGCTTAGCTGGACAGACGTTTGGCAGAGGATTAACTGTCTGCAGGGAATATTATCCCTGCTGCCACGTCCAGCTGGGGATTTATCCCGGTGTGGGACAGACTTGGGGATCCCACCCCCAGCAGGCACCTGAGGAAGGGGGTTTGGGGGGGTGAGAGGGTGCTGGTGCCCCTCCCAATCCCTGCCTCCATCCCGGGGCAGGGGGAGGTTGGGGGGCAGGAAGCCACGCCCAGGGGCTGCAGCAGGGCTGGCTCTGCTCACAGGGCTGACGGGGCACGCCGAGGTGGTCAGGGTGGTCTTTGACCCCCAGAAAATCAGCTACGAGGAGCTTCTCAAAATTTTCTGGGAGAACCACGACCCCACTCAAGGTAGGGATGGGCCCCTGGGCTGGGCACTGGGGAGTCTGGGGGGGGGGTTAACCCCAAATGGGCTCCAAGAGGAGGGTCTTGGCACTTCCATCCCTTGGGGTGCCCCATAACCACCCCCCCGCGGGTGCTGCCCCCCAGGCATGAGGCAGCAGGAGGATGTGGGCACCCAGTACCGCTCTGTCATCTACACCCTGGGCCCTCGGCAGCAGGAAACTGCCCTCCGGAGCAGGGACCTGTACCAGCAGGTACTGGGGACACTGGGACACCCTGGGGACACCAGCCACCTCCCCCAGCCCCAGGGTATGGGCAAAGCCGCCACCCTGGCTGTGCCACGTGCGGGGCAGGGGGATGGGGGGTCCCTCCAGGCTCCCCCTGCCATGGGACTGTCCTAGGAGCTGGGGACACAGCGGTGTGGGGACATCACCACTGCCATCGAGCCAGCCCGTGACTTCTACTACGCCGAGGATCATCACCAGCAGTACCTGCACAAGGTGCCCGGGGCCTCCTGTGACATGAAGGGCACCGGGGTCACCTGCCTCATCACCCGCTGAGGGGCCACCCCCTGTGCCCTGGGCTGTCCCCACATCCCCTGGGCTGTCCCCATGTCCCCTGCACTGTTCCCACATCCCCTGGGCTGTCCCCACCTTCCTGGCATTGCTGGCCCCACATGTCACTGCCACCCCACAGCGCCCCACTGTCCCCCGTGATTAAAGCCCTGTGACTCCCACTCTGTCCTGGCTTTTATGGGGGGACTCTGGGGGGTCACTGGGTGCTGAGTGGGGGCAGGGGGGAGCTGTGCCTGTATCTGTGTGTCCGTGTGTCCACGTCCACGTGTCTGTGTATCTGCGGGTCCATGTCCATGCATCTATGTCCCTGTGTCCCTGTATCCCTGTGTCCCTGTGTCCTGTCCCTCTGTCCCTCTGTCCCTGTTTCCTGTCCCTGTATCCGTGTATCCCTGTGTCCCTGTGTTCTGTCCATGTATCCCTGTGTCCCTATATCCCTGTGTCCCTGTATCCCTGTGTCCCTGTGTCCCTGTGTCCCTATATCCCTGTGTCCCTGTGTCCCTGTGTCCCTGTGTCCCTGTATCCCTGTGTCCCTGTA
>NW_020956550.1:0-1049 GCF_003031625.1 Empidonax traillii
ACTAACAAAGCAATATCTTCCTCCGGTTCAACAAGCCGTGCCTTTCGTTCCTTGCATCCCTCACATTCGTCATTTGATACTTTTAACACCAGCACGCCACAATCATTTTGCCACTCTGGTTTACGTCTCAGATAATAAAATAAATCTAGATAAGGTATTTCGTCACATAAATCATTGTCTTTTAAATATTGCAGTAAAGGAGACAGTATCTCTAGTGTTACAGTGCCGTTCCTTGGCCACTGCATCCCTTTAGTATCATAGTTTGGTCACACATTATTACAATAGTCAATCAGTTGCTTTTTACTTAGTTCCTGCCCAAAATTCCCCTCCTTCCAATGCTTTAAAATGCAACCAAGCGGAGAATCATCAGGAATATTAGTCTCAGAACAGGACAATGCTCTAAAGGCTTTAAAAGGCATCATTCCCACAATAGCACAACAGACTCACACAAACAACAGATACCACAAAATAAAATGCCACAAACAATGAAATACTACAAACAGTGCCACAAACAATAAAATACCACAAACAGTTACGTAACTTATTTCCACAACCAATTTGCCGAAATCCAGTAAACGGCAAATTACTGGCTCAGCATAGCTTTCGCCACGTCTTATGGGCCAGTGCCTAGGCTTACCCAAGAAATACCTCTCTCAGCCCAACCCAGCGAGTATACACAAACTCGTCTTATAAGGCAGGCTTATAACCCTTAAAAAAATAAAGCACCTTCGGGCTTACCTGGAATGGTCGGGCACAGAACGATGTCTCCCCAGGTAAGTCACCTGGCTGCCGGCATGGAGCGGATCGCCCGTGCGCAGCCCTGGCAACCGGTCGGAGTCCCATCTGGGTCGCCAAGAAGACTGTTGCCCGTCACGATAAAAAGCAGAAACCAACAGAGTGTTAGTTTAATGCCGGTGCTTTATTGAGGGCCCGGGGATACGGGGGGCTCACGCCCCAAAGCCAGAATCCCGAACTGTTCATTTCGAGCACATCTTTTATACACTCAGACAAACAAAACATTTGCTATAGCTACCACTTCAAAGGTACAT
>NW_020956550.1:1394-16554 GCF_003031625.1 Empidonax traillii
TCACGATAAAAAGCAGAAACCAACAGAGTGTTAGTTTAATGCCGGTGCTTTATTGAGGGCCCGGGGATACGGGGGGCTCACGCCCCAAAGCCAGAATCCCGAACTGTTCATTTCGAGCACATCTTTTATACACTCAGACAAACAAAACATTTGCTATAGCTACCACTTCAAAGGTACATGATGAAGCTTAATATTTCATCCAATTAATTAACTCCTAGCTAAGGTCATTATCAATCATCCCCAGTTGCCTAACTCTATAATTCACATACCTCACTCCCACCACCAGGTGCATGTTCTTTATGCTTCAGTTCCTTTTCATAATTGTTTTTATTTAATCTTGTATAGCTGGTACATTCCGATCAGAGGCCTGGTCAGAGGCCTGGTCTACACAGAAACCCTTAGCCATAGTACTGCTAACTCAGAGGCCATACTACTGCTAACTCAGAGATCATTGCAACATCCCCAATGATGTAACCTCTGTCCCTGTGATGTCACCACTGTCCCTTGTGACATCAGCAATGTCCCCAATGATGTCATTGGTGTCTCTTTAATGTCAACCCTTTCCTTGTGAAGATACCGATGTCCCTGTGACATCAGGGTGGTTCCTTTGTTATCAGCAGTCCCATGTGATGTCACTGGTCCCGAATAATATCACCCATGTCTGTGTGATGTCACCACTGTCCCCTGTGGTGTCACCAATGTCCCAAATGATGTCACCAATGTCACTATGATATCACAGCTGTCCCTTTGTTTTCACCAGTTACTTGTGATGTCACTGGTCCTCAGTGATGTCACCCATTTCTCTGTGATGTCATCAGACTCCTTTGATGTCACTGATGTCCCTGTGACATCACAGCTGTCCATTTGTTTTCAACAGCCCCCTGTGATGTCACTGGTCCCCAATGATGTCACTGCTGTCTCTGTGGTGTCACCACTGTGCCAAGCGGTGGCACCTTGTCCCCGTGATGTCACCGATATCCCTGTGATGTCACCAGACCCCTGTGATGTCACTGATTTCCCTGTGATACCAGGCCTATTTCTTTGTTTTCCAGAGTACCCTGTGATGTCACCGGTTCCCAAGGATGTCACCCATGTCCCTGTGATGTCACCACTGTCCCCTGTGATGTCACCAATATCCCCAATGATGTCACTGATGTCTCTTTGATGTCAGCCATGTACTTGTGATGTCACTGATGTCCCATGTGATGTCACCAATGTCCCTGTGACATCACAGCTTTCTCTTTGTTTTCACCAATCCCCTTTGATGACACTCGTCCCCAATGATGTCACTAATGTCCTTTTAGGGTTAGGGTTAGGGTAAGGTTAGGGTTGCTGTTAGGTTTAGGGTTAGGGTTAGGTTTGGATTTAGGTTTAGGGTTAGGGTTAGAGTTAGCGTTAGTGTTAATATTAGGGTTAGGGTTTAGGGTTAGCGTTAGGGTTAGGGTTTAGGGTTAAGGTTTAGGGTTTAGGTTTAGGGTTAGGTTAGGATTAGGATTAGGTTTAGGGTAAGGGTTAGGGTTAGGTTTAGAGTTTTTTTAAAGTTTTGGTCTAGTATTCAGATCAGGAGTAGGTACACACTTGTCCAAGTGTGCTTGCAAACCAAGCTCTTGCTCTTTGTCTAGTGCCGAGAGGGGTTTCCCAACTTCTCTTGAGAGATGGAGGCTCAGGGCTTTCTTTCCTGTGTGGAATGGCAGTTGTTTGCTTGTAGGAGCGCTGGGCTGAAACTGACTGTCTGACAGCCAACATTTCATATGGATGAAGATGCCTCCCTGAACAAAGTTGCCTGCACAGAAAGGTCTTGTTCTTTGTGCAATGCCAATAGTGGCATCCTACTGCACTAGATAGATGATGAGTCAGGGTTAGGGTTCGTTTTATGGGCTATGATTTAGGGTTAGGGTTAGGGTTACCTGCCTGTATTTACCTACGCAGCCGTGGGTGGATACAGGACTTAGCCCTGTCTTGTCCCACTGAAGGAATTCACAGGACTTCAACACTAATTGTTGAAATTAAAGATTTTCCCAACATTTCCCTCTTCTGAGACTTGGTGAAATTTCCAGCAAGTCTCCCTGATAAGCTTTATAGTACTTTGAGTTACAAACATTAGTACAGCAGTTCACAGAAATGAATGAAAGACTATAATCACTGTCACTCCAGTCCCTGTTATTCATTTGACCCATTTAGAGGGGCCTGGAAACCAAGATGATCGTTCCCAAAAACTTCCCAGATCCTCAGGTAGTATCGTCATTCTGTAATTCATGTAAGACTCTACCTTGTTCCCAAAACATCGAAATTAGTCCCTGCCTTCTGAGTTTGATCTCTATATACATGGTGAGAACTGTTTATTATGGTACCAACCCCGTGAGGCCAACAGCAGATCCCTCACCCCCAGAGCCTGAGGCAGGGTGTCCTGGGGCAAAGCCTCCTGGTGAGACCAGCCCAAACTGCTGCAGACCCCCCTGCACAGGAGCAGGAAGAACTGGGTGCCCCCAAAAATCCCTCTGTTCCCTCTTTTGGTGGTCTCAGCATGGGGGTGGTACAGCAGCTACCACAGCCTCCAGAAAAGCCCCCCCAGCCCCTCCTCTCTCAATCCGTGCCTCAGTTTCCTCACCCTGAGCAGCTCCTGGGGACCCAGGGGGTGGCATCACCCCGTCCCAGCACCACCCCTTCGAGTTCCTCTCCCCCACCAAGCTGGGGGGACCCAGCGGACATGAACCCCCAGTCCCTGCACCCCGGGGACACGGGGGGCTCCCCGCAGCCCCCACTCGTCCCGTCAGTCTCAGCCCATCGAGTTGACCTGGTCCTCCATGTCCCGGCAGAGCTGGGGACACAGGGCTGGGGACACGGACCCAGGGTGGGGACACGACACTGTCACACAGAGGAGGGGACAGGAAGCCAAAGTCCTGCTACCCTCCCCACTCCTCTGACCTCTCCCACCCCTTTCCCATCGGTTTAGGAGGGTCCCAGCACTTTTTTTGAGTATGCTGGGTGCCGTGTTGAAGGGCAGGTGTAGGGATTTATAATGTTAATATAGAGGATATGCTGCAGCTGTGGAAACATAGCCTTATGTTGCTTATAGTGCTAACACAGAGGATATGCTGCTGTGAGAACATAACCTTATGTTGCAATTGTGAAAACATGATCTGTTGTTTTGATGGCCTTCTGATGGTACGAGGATGGGAAAGATCTACCAAGAGAAACAGTAGCAAAACTAGATATAGAAAAGAGAGTCTCAGTACCAGCTATCAGAGTGGGAAAGGACATAAAGAATGTTAAAGAAATAGAGCTAATAGAAGAGTATTGTTAGAAAACTGTATAAAAGACTGCTGCTTGATTCCAATAAACAGTGTTGTCTGATCGTCACATTGGTGTGCTGAGTCGTCCGTGCTCACATGAAAACTCCCCAGGCAGGTGCCCTCTCAAAGGCACTGTGATGTCCCTGATGTCCCCAGGGATGTCCCCAGTGTTCCCAATGATGGCACCACTGTCCCTCTGACCTCACCGACATCTCCAATGATATCACTGCTGTCCCTGTGATGTCACTGTTGTCCCCAGGAGTGGTCCCTGTGTCCCCAATGATGCCACCACTGTCCTCGGTGATTTCACCGCTCTTCCCAGTGATGTCACTGGTCTCCAGTTATGTCACTGCTGTCCCATGAGATGTCACCAATGTCCCCAATGATGTCACTGCTGTCCCTGTGACCTCATCACTATCCCTTTGATGTCACTGCTATCCCTGTGATGTCAGCAGTCTCCAGTGATGTCACTGCTGTCTCCACGGATGTCACCACTGTCCCATGTGATGTCACCACTGTCCCCAAGGGTGGTCCCTGTGTCCTCAAAATGTCATTGCTGTCTCTGTGATGTCACCGCTCTCCCAAGTGGTAGTACCATGTCCCTGTGATGTCACTGATATCCCTGTGATGTCACCAGACCCCTGTGATGTCACCAGTTACACTGATAATATCAGTGGTGTCTCTGTGATGTCATCCCTGGCCTTGTGAAGACATCGATATCCCCTGAGATGTCACAGATGTCCCCGTTTATGTCACTGGTGTCTCTGTGATGTCACCCCTGTCGTTGTAAAGCCACCGATGTCCCCTGTGATGTCAGCAGTCTTTCGTGACATCACAGCTGTCATTTGTTGTCACCAGTCCCCTGTGATATCACTGGTCCCCAGTGATGTCACCGATGTATCTGTGATGGCACCACTGTCCCCTGTGTTGTCGTCCATGTCCACGATGATGTCACTGGTGACTCGGTGATGTCACCCCTGTCCTTTTGAAGTCACTGAAATCCCCTGTGATGTCACAAATATCCCTGTGAAATCATGGCTGTCTCTTTGTTGTCACCAGTCCCCTGTGACATCACTGACCCCCAATTATGTCACTTCTGTCTCTGTGATGTCACCACTGTCCCCAGAGGTGGCACCATATCCCCATGATGTCACCGATGTCCCTGTGATGTCACCAGACCCCTTTGATTTCACTAATGTCCCTGTGACATTATGGCTGTCCCCTCGTTTTAACCAGTCCCTGTGATGTCACTCATCTCTAATGATGTCACTGCTATCCCTGTGGTGTCACCACTGTGCCCAGTGCTGGCACCTTGTCCTCATGATGTCACCGATATCCTTGTGATGTCACCAGACCCCTGTGATGTCACTGATGTCACCTTTCTCTTACCTTCTTGGTGTGTGGGGCGAAAATCGCCCTTGTCAGGGAGCACCTGCAGGCTCTGCTCCTCCGGTGATCCAACAGCGGCCCCTGCTGACCGTGATTGGAATTGCGCCAAAAAGCAAGGAATACAGGACTGTTTCCTTTTTTTTTTGAGAGGGATTTTTGGTACAGGATTATTTGGTTGTTTTTGTGTTCTATCTTTGTTCTGCAAACACACATATATCCTTAAAGAAAGGGATTTTTTTTTGCTTTCTCCACACTTTCGCAATTGGAACCTCTTAATTTTGGACTTAAAATTGCTTAGAAGGAGGAGTTTGGTCTTCCTCATAAGTGTGTGATTCACAAAGATGCTTTTGGATCAAGGCATCCAGAACACATTTCTGATGGGCCTGGGCCTGGTGGAAGCGCTGAGTGTGGACACGTTGGCATGGCCAGGGCTTGTGGGGATGTGATAAGTGAAGACACAGGTTTTATTCCAAGCAAATTAAAATAAAAAAAGGGGGTACTAGCAAAAAAACTATTTCTGTATATTTACTAACTTCTAGGCATACCGTGGAGTCTGTAAGGTGAAAGGTCCTGTCTGGACCTAACACCAGGGAATCTTTTGCGGCCGGGAACAGGGAACAAATTATAAATGAAAATATATTTCTCTGTGCCATGTGGATACAGAGAAAGGCCCTCAGTGCGGGGATGATGCAAGACCCCCCCTGTACAAGCCCAGGGGAAATACGTTACAACCAACCAAAAGGTAACACCCACCTCCAAAGCAGGGGAATTACCTTTTAAGGCAACAAACGGACAATGGATGAATATTCAACAACTGATATCGAGAGGGTACAAAAAGCCCAGTTTTCAAACAAGTTTTGTGTGTCTCGGGCGGGCACTGACCCCCCAGGCCACCCAGCACTGTTTGCTTTATTATCGCTTGCTTAATAAATTTATTAATTTTTAATTGGAACTAAGTTGTCTAAATTCTTAAACTAACTTATAACAATTTGGTGCGTTGGCCGGGAATCCAAATTGCTTTGGTCTGAACTCCTGCAGAGAAAGGGAGGCGCCCTATCTCCAGATAGCCCTGCTCTGAAAGCTGTTCTTATCAAACTCTGGATCAATGAACCCAGTAAAATTTCGATAATAAAGCAAAGAAATCTGCAGACCCCCTTAAATTTTGTGCACGAAGACCAAACGAAGACCCCAGGGAGGGTAAGTATAGAGTTTTCTTTTTTTTGGTGAGTCGTTTGGTTGGGGGAGGGAATCCTAAGGTGTGCCTGTGTGAGCGGTCTCGGTAGGAGACCAAACAGTGTAAACTCTCCTGTAATGCAGTGCCACAACCCGCGAGGGAATGGGTCATGACCGGGAGAAAGCAAATGTGTGTACGTTTTAAAGCGCCTTAGAAGATGGGACAGAAGAAAAGCAAGCCTTCTGGATCCCATGGGGGAGGGCGATATCTCCCCACAAAGCCCATTAAGATGAAAAATAAAACAGTGGACTAATTCCGCTAGAAAGAAATTATATGTTATTATATAGAAGCTTGGGGAGAAAAGTCATTCTCTAATCCCCATATTATATGGCCCGTATTCGAATATTCTCTTCTGTCTCCTTTGTCTCCGACTGTCATCCTCTCCATGCCCTGACAGAGACAGTGAATAAGTGATAGATAAACAAGGATTTTTTTTGGGCAGTATAGACTTTGTTGATTAAGTCTAGTTTGTCACTACTTTTACATGGTTCTGAACTTCTAAGTGTTTTCTTTGAATTTTTTCCTTTTTTAACTTTGCTACACCAGGAAATTATTCTCTGTGTGTGGTTTTTGGCAGTGAGGATTTTATAATTCTCTTTAGTTTATAATCTTCTCTACTTCTGTGTGATATACTGAAGTTCTTTTTGTGTTCCACCTTCCTCTCTGTCTTTCTATCAGATGTTCTACCTCTGCTTTTTATTTTTCATTACATTAGTTGTCCTGTGTCAATAAAGAAAACTATACCAAAATATTTTGGCTGACTAGAGCCTGGACAAATGCAAAAGGGAATCTTCTTGTGGCTATCGCTGTCTGTGCAGTGTGGACCACCAATCTGTGGAAATAATTTGTTTGAATGTATTCTGAATTCCTACTAGAGTACATCCTGATCTTGGCCAGGCTTCCAGGGAGGGGGGAGAGAATGATCCCTTCCCTGAGAACGCAGCACGGCGGGAGTCCCCTGTATAGAAGCGATAAAGAGATAAGTAAATGTAAACAACTAAAGAGCTCTCGGAATGGCCCCGAGGCTCTCAGACGCTTCCAAGATTTTTCGAGAGCAATCAACATTTTTAAGCAGTATGTTTGTTATATGTAGCGTGTGTATAAGTGTATGCACCTCATGAGGATAATTTGTAAGTGAAGTGTGTTGTTTGAGTGGTAAGAAGTTACTAACAAATTATTTGTTAGAGTAAAACCTCTCTCGTGGTGGGTGAGAGGGGATGGGAACATATGTTGTGTAAACATTCTTATAATAAGTACTAAAAACTAAAAGTTTGCAAAACCGATAGAAAAGTTTCTGAAGGGATCTATGACAAAGTAGTTTTTGTTGGTTAAGCATGTAAGAAAAAGTACAGAACGGAGTGATGTGGAAAAGGGAAGCATTCTTAAAACAACAGAGAGTCTGTGTGCCAGCACAGAAAGCAAAAATAAGAGATTTGAATATGGGAGAAAAGAAAAGGAGTAATATATTGTTAAGATAGTGTTGTGAAAGACTGACCACTGATTATTATCAGAGTCTTTGGGAGTGAAGGAAGTTTAAATAAGAGATAAGTTGTTAGAAAAGCCAGAGGAGGGAGAAAGGGAAGGATTATTATGTAAAAGAGGAAAATGAATGAAAATGTGCCCATGCATTGAGAGTTAAGAGTAAGTTGAGTTTATCCTGTTGACTAGACTGTCCTGTAGAATTTCACCTAAGATAATTGTGACCTGGCGGGAGGTCTGTCTCTTCTCCCAGACAATCAACAGTGAAACAAAAGGCCATGACCTTAAGCTCTGCCAAGAGAGGTTTCCAGACAGAGTGATCAAACATTTAAATGATTCACCATCCCTAAAACTGTTCCCATAATCTAATACTCACGGTGAAATTATATCAAAAGTTGAACTTGATAATCTTAAAAATCTCTTCTAACCTCATTAATTCTATGATTCTATAATTCTGTGATTTCATTAACTTTTAAGTCCAATAGCGCGTGCGTGAAGGAAGCAATGCCACAGAATCCATCGCTGCGTGCACATGCTAAGTGCCAGCCAAAGGCCCAGCTGGTACACTGAAACAACAGAACAGCACCAAATGAATATGCACTACTCCTGGAAGGTGGTAATGGATAAAAATCTCTAGTCCCCAATGAAAGACAATTGTTATAAGAATAATACCATGTTTTAACCACCAGAAAAAAAGTAGTCCTTCGTATTTTTAGTAACTCCATAATACCTAGATTTCTTAGATCCCAAATAACTGAAGGAGCATAAATAACTAAACAAAAGAGGCAATCGAGGCCTAAATAACCAGAGCACAAGAACAAAAGACAATGCCAAAGGGCAATGCCAGAAAGCACTAATAAACACCAATACTGATAAGCAGTGGCACCACAGAGGGCAAGACCAGATTAGCCCCTATACTTGCCACAAGAAGATATCTCTCTCCTGCTGTCGGCGGCAATCCGATAGGCATGGAAAGTGGAGGTATATGCTATACTGGACCTCTGTTTGCCTTAACTATATTCCTACTAGTACTGCCAAAAGTGCTATCAAAACACATGCTATGACACAACTATAGTAACTGCCTCTAATAGAAAGTAATAAGCTCCTATTAAAAACAAAATTAAGTTGGTTTTTTTTTTCTTGTTATATACTGTCTTTAAATTATTGTTTTTACCTTATTAATTCCATGTTTTATGAGATTAATTTCTACAGATGCAACTGACTACAATATCTGTGAATTCAAAAAGCGTCACAGCAAGAAGTACGAGAGCCCAAAAGACCATTATCCTGCATCTGGCTCCCGGGCAAACTAAAGACATGAAGAAAACCACGGAAACTACTCCTCAACGAGCCCAAAACATCATAAAATTTAACATAAAGAACCTTGTAATAAAACCATTAAAAAAAAAAAAAATGGGGGATTGTGATAAGTGAAGACACAGGTTTTATTCCAAGCAAATTAAAATAAAAAAAGGGGGTACTAGCAAAAAAACTATTTCTGTATATTTACTAACTTCTAGGCGTACCGTGGAGTCTGTAAGGTGAAAGGTCCTGTCTGGACCTAACACCAGGGAATCTTTTGCGGCCGGGAACAGGGAACAAATTATAAATGAAAATATATTTCTCTGTGCCATGTGGATACAGAGAAAGGCCCTCAGTGTGGGGATGATGCAAGACCCCCCCTGTACAAGCCCAGGGGAAATACGTTACAACCAACCAAAAGGTAACACCCACCTCCAAAGCAGGGGAATTACCTTTTAAGGCAACAAACAGACAATGGATGAATATTCAACAACTGATATCGAGAGGGTACAAAAAGCCCAGTTTTCAAACAAGTTTTGTGTGTCTCGGGCGGGCACTGACCCCCCAGGCCACCCAGCACTGTTTGCTTTATTATCGCTTGCTTAATAAATTTATTAATTTTTAATTGGAACTAAGTTGTCTAAATTCTTAAACTAACTTATAACAGGGAGGTGTTACTCTGCCAAGCCAAGTGCTGGCAATCCCCACCAGAACTGGTGCAGACGACCCCAGGGGTTGGCACAGGGCAGATTCCTGAACATAGGGACAAACCTGCTGGGAGTTACATGGATGTCTCTAAACCCCATGTGCCATGGGGGGTGCAAGGTGGTTGGGAAAGGAAATGAGGAGAACATGGTGAGAGCAGGAGCTGGAGGAGCAGCCCCAATGCTCCCAGCTCACAGCCCTTGCCCACTCCAGCAAAGCCCAAACAAGCCCAGCCTAGACCTTCCAGCCCCATCTTCCCAGCTCAGGAGCTCTGTCAGAGAGAACAGGCTGGGCTGGACGATTCTTCCTGGGCACTGACTGTGCTGGAGCGCTGCCTGGGCTGGCTGAGGGAGGGCCTCACTGGGACAGAGGTTGTGCTGCTGTTCAGCTCTTGCACGTGTGGTTTTAGAGGGAAAAGGAAAGCCCGTTATTTCCCCTGCTGGCTGCAAGCCCTGCACAAGCCTCTGGCCCTGGGATACAGGAGAGCTGCAGGGAGCTGGACCCTTTCCCTTCAGTTTTGGTTTGATTATTTTCCCCAGTGGTCCCTACCCCACTAGGGGGCCTGGAATGCCCCATCTCCATCACCCCACAGCCCCATAGCCCACAGGGATTGCTACTCAGCTTTGGCATCTCTCTCTGCAGGCCCCTGCAAAGAAAAAAAGGGCAGAGGTGGGAGGCAGAGATCCTGCACAGCTCTTGTTTTCCATTCCCAGGACTACACAGTGAGGATGATGAGCTGAATCTCCACACCTCACTCAGAGAGGGATTTTTCCAGCCCAGCCTATAAAACAGTGAATTCCATTTCCCAACCTGGCCTCTCCCAAGCTCTCAGCAGCAGAGCACAGCCAGACTGTGGAGGAGCTGTGCTGGTTCCACTCAGGCCAGCTCAGACACTCCATTCTTGTGTCCAGGGGATGGGAGCCAATGTGTGCCTGTGGCAGGGATATATTTGGTCTCTCCCTCCCAACTTTGGCATTCAAGCACAAGAACCTCTTTGATGAAGTCTTTGTCTTAACAGCTTTACTTGCCTCATTTGGCAAAGGCCTGAGAGGCTCAGCTTCCTGTGAAATGAGGGGAGGATGCTGCCGTCCTAAGGCAGCACGGCTCAGACAGCAGCAGCCAGCATCAGAGTGCAATTCCAGCCTCAAATTTTCCTCTAAATATCCCCAAATCACTCACCTTCCACCACAAAACAGGAGGTGGCTGCAGCCAGGAGGAGGAGTGATGTGCTCACCAAGCCTATCATGAGGTCCTGCAAAAACGTCTGGAAGCTGTTGGGGAAGATGAGTGGAAGCAGAGAGCAGGATATGACCTTAGACACAAGATAGATCCCAGCTGATGAACCTCCCAATGTCCTCGTGGTGGCAGCTGGGCAGCCTTGGCCCAGTGCTGAAGGACCTTGGGTGGGAGGGAGGGAATCACTGACCTTCAATGGCTGTGCCTGCCTGGGAACTGGACCCGCTGCCTGGGAGGAGAAAGGCACAGGCTGAGAGCCTGCAGCTCCCCCAGGTACTGCACACCCTGAGACACTGTGGGGACCCCCTGAGCCACCCTCTGTCAACTGTGGGGATCAAGAAATTAATGCCCTGGCCACCTGTGGCTCTGGATTAGATCTGACACCACCACTCTCCCCTTGCTGTGATGCAGGGGCAGGAGAGGAGCAGGATGCTCTCCCATGACTGGGAGGGTTGTCCCCAGTGGCAAAGACTGGGCTGAACTGCCCAGTGACCCCCAGCATCCTACTACCCAGGGACATGTCATAGGGCAGGGCAGGGTCTCCTCCCTCACCTGAGGTCTGTGGGGCTGATGATATTTCCCTGCCTTTTCCACAGTGCCACAACTCACCTGCGACTTTCAGCTTCTGTGGAGCACTGAGGGCAGAGTTCCTCACTCAGTTGCTCTTGTTCTTTTGCTGGTATCCACGTGGGTATGTTCCTGGGCTCACCCTCATCCCAGGGAAGAGCATGTAGTAACTCTTCTGCCTTTCTTGGGCTTCCAGGCTGCTCATCTCCACTCTGTGCTTGCAGAAGACAATTTGTGTGGTGGGAGACTCCCAGAAAACTGGGCACCAAAACAAAACCTGTTCCCCTCCTCTGTAGCCATGGGGTTCATGGAGAGGTCAGGAGCTGGGAGGTCACCTGGAGAGAAGGCACAGGTATTGCCCAGGACAGTGTTAGTGTTGTCAGAACAGAAAAATGCCTCAGATCTGGTATGGGAACCGTTTCCTCTCCAGGAGTTCACACCTGGGTAACAAAGCCCTTCTCCCTTCCCATCTCCAGCCCCACACATCTCCCTTTACAGGACCTGTCCCTGTGCTCACCATTCCCTGGGGAGCTGCAGATGTCCTGGGCCATGGCACCAGCACCTGCAATGCCTGGGGAGGGTTCAGCAATGCAACCTCAGCTCCTATGCTCTCATGTTGCTTGAAGGGGGAGGGTCTCTCTTTCAGGGAGGTGTTTGAGGGATGGTTCAGCTTGGAGTTGAAGGGTTCTGGTCATAGTGTCTGACTTGGCAGATGCTGAAGTGCTTTAGAGAGCCAGAGATATCCACCTGGAACCACAAACCCAACCAAAACTGCCTCTGATGCAAGTAAACTTCTGCCAAAAGGTTCCTTTGCTGTGGGAAGGTTTGAGCTTGGTGTGCATGTCAGGGGCTGTTGATGCTGAGACCTCAGACCCTCAACTGTCCAAAAACTGGACACGCCCCCCGAGCATCCCAATCCCCCAGGGACATGCCATGGGGCAGGACAGGGCCCTCTCACTCACCCGGTCTGGGGGACTGCAGAGTGTTGTCATTCTGTGCCTCCGTTCCATGTCTCACCTCTGAAACTCAGAATCCACCAAGCACTGAGGGCAGAGTTCCTCACTGGATTGCTGTTGTCCTTGGACTGGTGTCCACATGTGGATGTCCCTGTGCTCCCCCAGTCATGGGGAAGAGCATGGAGTAGCTCCCCTTCTTCTCTTAAGCTTTCAGGCTGCTCATCTCCACTCCATCCTTGCAGAAGACAATTCGGGTAGCAGGGGACTTCCAGTGACTTGGGCACAGAAAATAACCCTGTTCTCCCTCCTGTGCAGCACTGGGGCTCATGGAGAGGTCAGGAGCCAGAAGGTCACCTGGAGACATGGCACAGGGATGGCCTAGGACAGTGTTAGTGTTGTCAGGGATGGAAAAATGGATGGGATCTGGAAGGGGAAGAGTTTCCTTTCCAGGACTTCACACATGGGGAGCAAAGCCCTTCTCCCTTCCCATCTCCAGACCCACACAGCCGCCATTATGGGTCCTATCGCTGTACTCACCAGCACCTGGGGAGTTGGGCTGTCACACCAGCACCTGCACAGTGGGGCACAGAGGGTTTTGGACAGAGGGGCAGCTCAGCCCCGTGCCCCTGTTCACGTTCCCACTGCTGAGTCTGTTTTGCGTGAGCACCTTCCCACATATGAGCCTCCATCCTGCATCTCCTTTATCTCCTCTCTTGACACCCATCCAAGCCCATTTTTGGTTGGGTTTCTGGTTCCAGGTGGATGCCTCTGGCTCCCTAAAGTACTTCAGCGTCTGCCAAGTCTCACACTATAACCCGAACCACCCCCCTTTTGCCCAGGATGGGCCCTGTCCTGCCCTGCTCAGCAGCCCTCCAGTGCTCAGTCCCAAGGCCTGTCCCTCTGGGGTAGAGACTGGAATCCATGGAGCTCCCCTGGGGATGGGTGAGGAGCCAATGGAGAGCTCAAGGGTTGGGATTAAAGAGAGAACTCCAGGAGATATCAGAGTGGTAGTCTGCTCCAGGCCATCTGAGTAGGAAGAACAAGGTTGGCTGAGGCTTCTACAGACAGATAGGAGCAGCTTCATGTTCACAGGCCCTAGTCCTTCTGAGGCACTTCAACAGCTCCAATATCTGCAGGAAAGACAACAGGGCAGGATATCTCCTTGTTCTGGGACAGGCAGAGTCAGACAAGTCTGGACTTTGAAATTCACTGTGACCAAGAATATCCCTGGGCATGACATTTGCAATGACACGTGTTCCATCCCATCCACACAGTAGTCAGTCAGGATCTATCAAACTGGACCAAGCAGATGTCTCCACAGAATCTTCAGCTGCAATTCCCTTGGAATATGGAACACAGGTGGGACACCATTCTGGGGTAGTGAGGCATTGCTTAAAGAACCAATGACCAAGGAGCATTGCAGAATGGAGAGGATAGGCCGTGACATCACAAAGGGGTCCATGGCTTGTGAGTGGGGCTGCATTCTGACAATGTGGGGTGTTGATTCTTTGGTTGCCAGGGGCTATTCCAGAATGGAGAGAATGGATCATGACATCACAAGGGGGCAAAACTTAAATGGGTTGTGCTACTCTGTGGGGTCTGAGGCGTTGGTTCTTTGGTTTCCAGGGGTCATTCTGGAATGGAGAGAATAGGCCGTGACATCCCAAAGGGGCCCACGGAACACTGGTAGGGCTACAGTGTGTGGATGTGGGGCGTTGGTTCTTTGGTTGCCAGTGTCCATAGTTGAATAGAGAGGACAGGCTGTGACATCACAAAGGGGCCCATGGCACATGGGAGGGACTGCACCGTGACATTTTGTGGCTCTGTTCCTCTGGGAATACAGATGACCATGGCAAAAAAATCACAGAAGCAAAGGCACATACTGACGGATCCCCTCAGAGTGCAACATTCTGGCCAAATTTTTCATCTGAGGTTCTGACCTCTTACTGCAAGGATCTCCTTCACATTCTGCCCACACTTGTAAGGTTGTGCAACACTGGGAAAAAAGAACAAATTGTGGGGGAGCCCAGCTGGCTCTGGGCTCTGTAAGCTGAAATACTGAAGATGGAATACTTACACCTGGCATAGGTTCAACCACGGACAGTAAGGACTGTGACACAGAATGGGTTTCCTGTTAGGAATACTGACCTATTGTATTCAGACGTGTGACTATGTCCAATCATGAGTTGTTATGTTAGTGGTAAACCAATGGTGCATATATATGTCACCCAGAACTGTATAAGAGTAGCAGCACTGTTGTAATAAACAGCTGGTATCCTGAAACCATGTCATGTACCACCCCAACCCATGACAGTGGCCTTCCAGTGCCTGAAGGGAGCAGACAAGAAAGATGGAGAGAGAAAATTTTGGACAAGGTCCTGAAGAGACAGGACAAGGGGGAAAGGTTTCACACTGTCAGAAGGTACGGTTAGATGGAATACTGGGAAGAAATTCTTGACTGTGAGGGTGGTGAGATCCTGGCACAGGTTGCCCAGAGAAGTTCTGGCATCCCCATCCATGTAAGGTGTTTAAGGCAAGACTGGATGGGGCTCTGAGCAACCTGGTCTGGTGGAAGGTGTCCCTGCCCATGGCAGGGGGTTGGAACAAGATGCTCTTTAAGGTCCCTTCTAACCCAAACCATTCCATGATTCTGTGACTGGGAGGGAATGATGTGGTTGGAGCCGTCGGGACCAGAGACCCCAAAATGATGGAGTTTTTCATTGTGGGTGGAGGAAGGAGGGGGCAGCAGAACTGACACCGTGGACTGATGACAGGCAGACTTTTTCCTGTTTGAGAGACTGATTGCTGGATGATGAAATGGGGGGTTAAAAATGCCCATTCATCCGACCCTGCGCGCATCTTGCTTGGGAAACAGACACGTACACGCGGTTACATGTCCGGCAAAATGGCCGATTCCTTTATTACCAGGGTGCTTATATAGGGAGGGTATAGAAGGTTCTGGGACAAGGGAAGGTTTTGAATTGAACCCACGAATCTGG
>NW_020956550.1:22712-26058 GCF_003031625.1 Empidonax traillii
CATGTGAATTTAGATTGGACAGTATTTCTGGGAGAATAGTTATCCCTTTGTCACGGCATTCTAAGTGAGAAGTCAATAGGAATTTGTCATGTTTGTTTAGGATTTGGTTTGGGCGAACAGAGACTGCAATGGGGTTGAGAGTGTCTAAGATTATGTTGTCTGTGGGAAACAGAAGGATTTCTGGCAAGTTATTAGTGGATGGAGGTTCAGGACACTTGGGGTCTTCGCGTGGTCCCACACGCTCTATCGTCCGTTTCCCTGAATGACATGATGAGGCTGCTGGTTATAGGTTCGGCTGCTGGTTCCTCCTCCTTTGGACTGGACGGGATCTCCATCCCTGGTGAAAATGGAGCGGCAAAAGCGTGCCCAGTGATACCCCTTTTTGCATTTGGGACACAGAGTCCTAGGAGGCTTGAGGGGAGGATCTGGGTTAGGGCAGTCCTTTGCAAAGTGTCCTGGCTGCCTGCATTTGTAACACACAGCATTAGCTCTTTCTGCTTCCATGATCGCTTCTTTGATAGCTTGCACTCGCACTGGTTCTACTTCCAGCAATGCATCTGCGATCACTTTGGTGTCCTGTTTAACAGAGGTAATTTCCTTACAGGCTTGTATCATGGACATAGGTGTGGGGTAAACCAGGGAACGGAGGACAGGCTGGCAGTGTTGGTTTGCTTGCTCTATTGCCAATCGGATGAATAGGGCATCTTGGGCTTCTAAAGGTTTCACTTGCTTAGCTATAGCCTCCCTCAGCCTTGTAGCAAAGTCATAAAAAGGTTCAGTAGGTCCCTGTTGGATATGTGCAAAAGAGGGAGAAGTAGTGGTGGCTTCTGCGACAGCTTTGATGGCCTCCACAGCCAAGCTTTTCGTTTTATCTAGCCTTACAAATGGTATTCATGCCTGCATCCTACTAGAGGTGTAGGGACCCTCACCATACAGTTCGTTAATTAAATCTGGGACAGGGACACGGAGTGCCTGGTGCGAATCCTCTGCATATTTTTTAATGAGTTTTTTCCACTCCTGTTCAAAGAGTGAATACTGTATGAGGTTTAACAGTCCTTTAGTGATTACTCGTATATCATCTGGGGTTAGAGTGTATGCTGCAAAGAGTGAGTCTAGCATCCCAGAAACAAAAGGGGAATTCAGTCCATAGTCCGTTACTGCTTTCTTAGCATCTTTTAGGATGGGATATGGAACCGGTTCCCACTGAGGTTCTCGGTTGTTATCTCGGAAAACAGGGAAAACTTTCAATAATTCTAGGTCCCCTGCCTCCTCTGCTTGCTTCCGTGGACCTTCCCACTTGCTTTTTGTGGGAGGGGGATCCCCGCCCGTGTCGCTGTAGGCTGGGGTGTCTGTTGTTACAGGATTTTTAATCGCGGCAGGGGAGTCATGGGCGCCGCCATTTTCCCGGATGTTTACATCCGGGGAGTCCTTGCCGTCAGAGCTACGTCGGGTACGGCCCCGCCCCTTAGAGAAACGGAGGCTGCGTGGGCGGGGAGATGAAGGAGGGGTGGAGCCGGGGCTGGAGTCATGTGGCACGCTGACGTCCGCCCGGGGTGGGGGCGTGGCCAGCCGGCCCACACGGCTCGTGGGGGGGGGCAGCTCTCAGCGCCATCTTTGTAGTACGGTAGGCGGGGCTTGTTGTTTTTAGCGGGCTTTTTAAATGCCGGAGGGAGGGTTTCTTTTCCAATTTCTTTCTGTTTTTTCAAGTGAGGTAGTATAATTCGCCACGCTGTTAAGGAGTCCCCCGCCATTTTATCGCCCCTCTCAAAAGCTTGTACCAGGGCAGTACCCAACTTGAACCACTCTCGATAGAGAAACAATTCAGGGGACAGAAGTTTACGCTTGGAAACCCATTTTGTCAGGGCTTTCATGGATACCTTTTCATAAGGATGCCCCTCTAAAATTACGATGGCTTTGATACGATCATAAAATTGCTGTTCTGATCTAGACAGCTTATGTCCCATAATTATAACGGGGGAAAGAAGGGGTTAACACAGGTCACTCACGGGCAATTCTCGGGGAGACGTCCTCCAGACGACACGGCAGCTAGAGCGGGCTGTTGCTGCGCGGTGCAGGTCGCGTGTCTCGCGGCGGGGAAGCGGCGGCTGCCGTTGGGGGCGTGCGGCGCGGATTTGTGGTCGCCGCGGCTTGAAACGGCGGCGGGCGGAAGCGGCGGATCAGAGGCGGCTGCGGCGCGCGTGCGCGGGTGGCGGCGGGCAGGCAGGCGGCCGCGGCGTCCGCGGGGCCCGCGGGGCCGGGGTAGCTCGTCTCGCGCGCGGCGGCGGGCGTCTCCGCGGCGGGAGGCGTCTCCGTGACTGCCCGGGGCGGCTCCGGAATGGCGGCCGCGGCGGCGGCGCACGGGGACCGCGGCAGCGCCCGCCGGTCGGCGGGAGGGGCGGCGGCGGCCGCGGGGCCGCGCGGGCGTCGGTTCGGCAGCGGCTGCAGCGGCGCGGGCGGCGCGGGCGGCGCCCCGGCCGCGGCGGCGGCGGCGCGGCGTGCGGCGCGCGGCAGCAGGGGCCGCGGCCGGCCCGGCCGGGGTCGCGGTGGCGTGGGTCCGGAAGTGGCAGCGGCGCCGGGTTCCGGCGCGCGGGCGGCGCGGCGCCGAGCGGGGGGGGGCGGGCTGCTGCCGCGCGGCCACGCTGGTTCGGCGCGAGTTCGGGGCCGGGGTTTCCCGGTGCGCTGGGCGTGGGCAGTGCCGGCCGCTGCGCCGGTGGAGCCGGGGGGGTCCCGCGGGGCGCGGAACGTCCCCGGTCGGCGGGGGGGGGCTTGCGGCTCGGAGTTGCCGGCAGGGGTAAGCGGCCTGGGGCCGCCGCGGAGCTCGGGGGTGGGGCCGCTCCGGGCAGGGTTGGTGTAGGGCTCACCGCAGCAGACGGCAGTCGGAATTTGCAGCGGCAGAGTCCCTCCGTTACCGGTGGTCGTTTCGGAGTGGTGTTGGCCGTTCGGCGGGGCCGCAGGAGTCCGTGGCGGGGTACACGCAGCTTGCTCCACGCAGTCTAAGCGGCGAGAATAGGTGGGCGAGGCCCACAAGAGGCATCCGTGAGAGGGGCCGTGGGAAATAGGATGGAGTCCGGACTTCCAATCCTATTAGTAGCTCCCGCGAAACAGAGATCAACCTTAATGTAAGATCAATGAGTCCTGTTTCACAGGGGGCACCATTTGATGAAATGGGGGGTTAAAAATGCCCATTCATCCGACCCTGCGCGCATCTTGCTTGGGAAACAGACACGTACACGCGGTTACATGTCCGGCAAAATGGCCGATTCCTTTATTACCAGGGTGCTTATATAGGGAGGGTATAGAAGGTTCTGGGACAAGGGAAGGTTTTGAATTGAACCCACGAATCTGG
>NW_020956550.1:26753-56646 GCF_003031625.1 Empidonax traillii
GCCTCTTTCCTGGTCCCGGCTGTCAGAGCTCTCAAAGATGGATGTCTTCCTGGGAGGCCCACTGAGGTTCTTCCAGCATTTCTCTGCATTCCTTGTAAGATCTCATCCGTTCACTCCCCACAGCTGGAGTCCCTTGGGAGTCAGTCCTGAAGGGCAAAGGAGTCCAGGAAGGTTGGAGGTGCTTTCAGAAGGAAATCTCAAAGCTCCAGGAGCTGTGCCCATGGGCCCTAAGACAAGTCAGGGGGCAAAATCATGGATTGGTTAAACAGAGAACTTAGGCTGGAACTCAGGGGAAAAAAGAGAGAGTCTCACCTCTGGAAGGAGGGGCAGGAAACTTGGGGATGAGGTGAGGTCATACAGGGGAAAAACTGAAAAGGCCAAATACAAACCAGAACAGAAATTGGTCGCTGCACTTGAAGACAGCAAAAAATGCATTTCTGAATCCATGGGCAGCAAAAGGAGGGCTCAGGAGAGTCTCCATCCTTTTCTAGATGCAGAGGGCAGCACTGTAAGGGGAGGAGGAAAAGGCTGAGGGACTTAATGCCTCCTTTGCCTCCGTCTGTAACACTAAATCATGTTGTCCTCAGTATATTCAGCTTCCAGGGCAGGAAGTTGGTGGCGGGGAGTTGAATGATGCCCCCATAATCCAGCAGGAAATGCTCAGTGACCTGCCCTGCCAGTTGGACCCCCACAAGGCCCTGGGCCCAGAAGGGATGCACCCGAGTGCACCATTCCATGGCACGGGCAGGACATCCAGGGGATCAGGCCCAGCCAGCATGGGGTTGGGAAAGGCAGGTCCTGCTTGACCAATCTCATCTCCTTCTGTGACAAATGACCCCATAAGCAGCTGAGGGAAAGGCTGGGGATGTGTCTGTCGTGACTTCAGGAAAGCCTTTGAGCCCATCTGCCACAGCATTTCCTGCACAAACTGGTTGCTCATGGCCTGGACGAGGGAACTGTTTGCTGGGGGAAAAACTGGCTGAGGGTCCAGGGAGTGGTGGGGGATGGAACTAAATCCAGGTGGGGCCGGTCACTAGTGGGTTTCCCAAGGGCTCAGGGTTGGGGCTGCTCCTGTTTAACATCGTTATTGGTGCTCTGGATGAGGGGATCGAGTGCCCCCTCAGGAAATTCGTGGATACCACGAAGTTGGGTGTGAGTGTGGATCTGCTGGACGGCAGGAAGGCTCTGCAGAGGGATCTGCACAGGCTGCATCAATCAGGCCAAGTGTCATGGCCTGCACTTGGGCCACAACAAGACCCTGGAACGCTCCAGGCTGTGGGCAGAGGGGGTTGAGAGCTGCTCATCAGGAAGGGACTTGGGGGTGCTGCTTGACAGTGACTGGACATGAGCCAGAGTGTGCCCAGGGGGGCAAGAAGGCCAAGGGCACCCTGGCCTTTCTGGAGAACAGGGTGGCCAGCAGGACCAGGGCAATGATTGTCCCTCTGTGCTGGGCACTGGGGAGGCCCCACCTCGAGTGCTGTGTCCAGTTCTGGCCCCTCAGTCCAAAAAGGCCCTGGAGGGGCTGGAGCATGTCCAGAGAAGGGAATGAAGCTGGGGAAGGGCCTGGAAAACATGTCTGATGAGGAGCAGCTGAGGGAACTGGGGTTCTTTAGTCTGCAGAAGAGGAGGCTCAGGGAGCACCTCATCACTCTCTACTATGACCTGAAAGGTTTCAGTGGGGAAGGGGGGTCAGTCTCTTCTACAAAGCCTTTAGTGAGAGCAAGAGAGGAAATGGCCTTGAGTTGCCTTGGTTGAGGTTCAGATTAGGTATTACAAATTGCTTTTTTCACTGAAGGAGTATTTCGGTGTTGGAAAAACAGCCCAGGGAGGTTGTAGAGTCCCTGGAAGTGTGCAAATGTCATCTGGATATGGCACTTTGGATATGGTTGAGGGGTGACTATGGGGGAGCTGGTTTACAGCTGGACCAGAAGATCTTGAAGGTCTCTGCCAACCTTGGTGATTTTGTGATTCTCTGACCTGTCATCACAGTTTCTTGGTTTGTGCTCTTACACAGTCCTGAGGATTTCTCGGTTGAGTCCCTCAGTGGGACCCATTAACACCACAAGAAACTTCAAAGTTTGAATCTCACTTTGGTTTCTCAAGAGGATCCTGCAACTCTCCTAAGGGTCTGATGTTCAGGGACTCATCCCCAAAGCCCCTGAGGGTGATGAAATTCCTGGGGCTGTTGCTGTGCTACTGAGCTGGGAGGGATCCTGGCACACAGGGAGCTCCTGGCAACCAAGAAGAGCTTCAAAGAGACACCTCTGCTGGTGAGCAGCTCCTCTGCACAGCCCAGCAGGAATGAGAGCACACAAGAGAAGGCAGAGAGGTGAGAGGCAGCCTGGGCTAGAAGGGGACTGAGCTCTCACTGTGGGAGAAACATTTACAGGATTTGAATGAAGAATTTTCTGGCTGTAGGAAAGTTAAACTTCCCTTCTTGCAGGGTTCTCCTAAAGCTGGCACATCCCACAGCTTGTAAGATCTTTCAGAAGGACTCTCCCAGTCCCTGCAGGGCAGAGGAAGTGGTCCTATGGCAGAGCAGGGCAGGAGCTGCAGGCAGCAAGGGCAGAAAGGAGAAGGAAGAAGGAGGTGAAAGGGATCCTGGGCTGGGAGGACAAGGCAGAGCTCCTCAGGGGAGCAACCTTGGCAGCCCTTTGGCACGGGAAGGCTGTGGCTGCAGAGCAGTGCAGGTGAGTTGCTGCACGTGGCTCTTGCAGCTGCCAAATGCCAGCCCTGGCAGGAGCTGTCAGGATGGCTCTGCTGGATTTGCTGGGGTGCAGCAGGAGAAGCTGCTGCAGAGCAGGACTTGCTGCTGCCCCATCAGAGGCCCAGGGCAAGAAGGTTCCCTGTGCCAGGGCTGGTTGTGGGGTGGGAAGATGGAGCTGCAGCCAGGGGTGCCCAGGGCTGTGAGGCAGAGCAGGGTCCTACCCCCCAGGGCTGTGTGTGCTGGGGCAGGGACTCTGCTGCCTGCCAGGGGCAGCTCTCAGCCCGGCCAAGGAGCTGCCACGGGGCTGGGGGAGAAGGGCTATGGGCAAGGAGCAACTACTGGTAGGGCAGAGCAGGGCAGAGTCCTTCTGATCTCCAAAGTGTGCTGCAGGGATGAGGGCTGGTCACAGCTCCAGACCAAAGCAGGAAATTTCCCAGAAGGTATTTGCAGGAGGCACAGACACACAGGGGGTACCTTGAAGAGAATGAACCAGTTCTTTCATTGCTACACTCTGGGTCCTGGGTTCTTACTTTGACAGAGAAACTAATTTCTGAGCAGAGGAAGAGACACTGAAACTTGAACTCTGTTAGATTAGAGGGAATTGAACCTGAGAGTATCAGACATCAAAACTGTCTTAGAGACAGCATCAGTGTCACTTTTCCATCCTCCTCGGGGTTGCTGTGACTTTGCCATCAGAGCCTGCCCAGGCAGAGCTGCCCCTGGGTAGTGCCCTGTGCTGCTGGGAGGGCTCTGCAGGGCAGAGCTGAGACCCCAGGGCTGGGATGGGCTCTGGCAGCACTGTCAGGGCCCAGCCCTGGGCCCAGGGAAGCAGCTGCTGGCAGGGACATCTCCAGGCAGCAGAGCCCTGGGCAGGGAGTGGGGGGCAAGTGCCCCCGAGGCCTGGGGGAGGGGGTGTTCAGGCAGCTCTGGGGGCCCTTCCCTGCAGCTCTGCTGGGCACTGTGTGCTGGGCCATAGAAATGAGGTTTCCTGCAGTGGAAAACAACCTTTCCCCAGGTGTGATGTTAAAAATAGAAAACACAAGCAAAATTATCCTAAGCTCAGACTAAACTTTTAGTCTGCAGCCCCCTCTCTTCTGAGTCATGAGTGTAGAGACATGAAAGGTGGGTTACCTCTGACATCCCTCGGGAGTCTCAGAGCAGACCAAAAAGGGTTCCATGTCCCACTGCAGCAAAGCAAAACTGATTCCTTGGCAGAAGATTTGACAACAGTTGACACATTTCTGTGTTTTAAGTCCCTGTTTAAAAGGGAGGGGCTTTGTCAGAGAAGTCTGTCTTAACTGTTTCCTCTCTTCCTTTTCTGAGCAACCCCTGTGCTAAGGAACAACCAATGCCCAACAGCAGCTCCATGGCCCAGTTCCTGCTGCTGGCATTCTCAGACAGGTGGGAGCTGCAGCTCCTGCACTTCTGGTTCTTCCTGGGCATCTCCCTGGCTGCCCTCCTGGGCAACGGCCTCATCCTCAGCACGGTAGCCTGCAACCAGTACCTGCACACCCCCAGGGACTTATTCCTGCTGTACCTCTCCCTCACAGACCTGGGCTGCATCTGCACCACTGTGCCCAAAGCCATGCACAACTTCCTCTGGGACACCACAACCATCTCCTACACAGGATGTGCTGCACAGGCCTTTTTCTTTTTCTTCTTTCTTGGGACAGAGTTTTTCCTCCTGACCATCATGTGCTACGACCGCTACGTTGCCATCTGCAAACCCCTGCACTACGGGACCCTCTTGGGCAGCAGAGCTTGTGCCCACATGGCAGCAGCTGCCTGGGCCTCTGGGTTTCTCAATGCTCTGCTGCACACAACCAATACATTTTCCCTGTGCCAAGGCAATGCCCTGGGCCAGTTCTTCTGTGAAATCCCTCAGATCCTCAAGATTTCCTGCTCACACTCAGGCTACCTCAGGGAACTTGGGCTCATGGTGGTGGGTGCCACTTTAGGGTTTGGTTGTTTCATTTTTATTGTTTTCTCCTATGTGCAGATCTTCAGGGCTGTGCTGAGGATCCCCTGAGCAGGGATGACACAAAGCCTTTTCCATGTGCCTTCCTCACCTGGTCGTGGTCTCCCTCTTTGTCAGCACTGGCATGTTTTCCCAACTGAAGCCCCCCTCCATCTCCTCCCCATCCCTGGATCTGATTGTGTCAGTTCTGTACTCAGTGGTGCCTCAAGCACTGAATCCCTTCATCTACAGCCTGAGGAATCAGAAGCTCAAGGATGCCATAAGGAAAATGATGACTGGATGTTTTTCAGAGGCAATAATCTGTCTATTTTCTTCTGCAGAACACTCTCTGTGTAACACATTTTAGACCCAGTCAGCCTTCTAAAACGTTTGATAGTGATGGGAACTGGGGGCTTTCCTGTTTTTTCCCTCTGTTCCTTTCATTAACACTGAATTTTTTTTCTTCATCCCATATATAATTCACTCTGTTCCTCTTTTTTTTGACCCACAAAATATACAACTCAGGAATCCTTCTCCGTGTGCATTTAAACTAAATAAAAATTTGTGCGGCAATGTATTTGTGAAACATCCAACCTGTGATAGTTTGTACATGAGGAATCACAATCTCTGAGTGTAAGATAGGAATAGACTCTGTTCAGTCTTGTTACTTTGCTTGTTTCTCCATGGAGACAGTGCAGGGAGGGCAGGGACCCACTGGGACTTCAGGAACTGAGGGCTGGCTCAGATGTTGTGTGTTGGTGGCTAATGGGCAATGGAGATGACAAAGGATCTCCAAGTCACCTGCCTGGGGCTCTGCAGTTTGTGCTGTCTCTGATGGTGATGCCCAAAAGAAAAGGCAGGTAAATAAAACTACTTAAAGACAGATTTTGAAGTCCTTAAACAGCAAGGTATTTATTGACGATGTCGGGGAGATTTACCAGCTCGGACCAGGCAAAAGCTCCAAAGTGATTCAGTGAAAGCAAGCAATTTATACAGTTTTCTAATCATGATTACAACCTAACTACATGCATATTCATATTATTGCATCATTTGATTACAATATTCATAACAGGTGGAGTCGGGGCGGAGATTGAGGCGTGGTCTCCATTTTGAGGAATATTTTAGTGGGAGTTCCTGTTTGCCTTCATCCTGGGGTCCACTTTTTACTCTTCATCCTCACGTCACCCCAGGAACCTTTCGTACTTTCTATTGTTCTCGTGTTCTGATCGTTCAGGCTTAAAAAAACCCTTGGCTCTAGGCCCACTCCACCTATTCAAATGTCTACCTTTGTTCCTCTGGATGAGATTTATGGGCGTTGAGTTCTTTGTCCAGTGTTTGTTGTGGTTCCTTTAAGGTCTGATGCCCTCAGCACAGGACATAGTCTTCCTGTGCGAAATGCAGCTTACAGTAAACGAAATATAGCTTACGGTAAACTATAAGTCGTACAGGGGGGTAGGGGGGCTCTTATGGGTTTACAGTAAAAGTGTTTCAATTAACCCTTCCTGTTTCAATGGCAGGGGAGGATTTTTCTGTAGGAAATGAGGAACTGCAGGAGAGCATAGAGGATCTGCAGGGACAGCCCGTCCCATGCAGTCAGCAGTGACTGAAGCCCTGGAGCAGAATCCTGCCCAGGGTGGAGTCACCCAGACAGAAAGTACTAAATCTTGCTGGGAAGTGGCAAAGAGAGCTCTGCAACCCCAGGGGACACAGCAGGAACAGGGAAAACTCTTGCAAGGGACTTCTCTTGACCTCAGTGAAATTGCACAGGTCAATCAAGAGCAGCCCCCAAGCCATGTCCCAGCTCTGGAAAAAGGGAGGGCCCCTCTGAGCACCCTCCATGGCCACAGAGGAGCGTCTGTGGGAGGTGCTCAGTGGCAGGGAGCACCATCAGCTGGCTCTGCCTCCCAGCTTGAGCAGCAGAGCCCAACAGAGTCCCCCATGGCCCCAGGCCCCAAAGTCCCCCTGCTCTGCAGAGCAGCCCCCCCAGCTCAGGGGCTGTGGGGAGCACGGGCAGGGGCTGCAGGAAGGGCTGCTCAGGCCAGCACAGACATGTTCCCCTGGGGAAAGGCTCTGTGGGGAGATGGAATGTGCCAGGAGAAGAGCATGACAGCCTGGGTGAGCAGAGGGGTTACGCAAAGAGGTTGCCCTGGCCCTGGGGCAGCAGGAGCTGCCCGAGCTGATGATCTCCTGAGCACTGCAGACACACAGGCCCTGGTCCTGACCTCCATGGCCTCCATTTCTTGCTGCAGGACCAGACCTGAGTGGGCTGCTCTACTGGACTGGGGCAGGGGCAGGGACATGGGGGGACCAGGGAGGGGTTGCACTGGGCAGTGCCAGGGAGGGAAAATCCCAGTGTTGAGCTGCAGGGTGTGAGTGTGCAGAGTGGTTGCTCTGCAGGGTCCTCACAAAACCAACCCTCCTGGGAGGGATGGGAAGGAGCAACAGAGCAGGGTCTGGTCTTTTCCATGTGCTGCACACCCTGGGAAAGCTGCCCCAGGACAGTGCTCACAGACCAGCCAAGAACAAGCACAATTGCCTTGTCCATCCCTCAGGTCGTGGGGCATCGCAGGAAGGGCAGAGCAGGTGACACCCTGCAGGGCTGAGGTGAAAAAGAGGTAAAATTAGAGATATGAAATATATTCAAAACATTCATGAGCTCTTCTGAGCAATATTTCTTCATTTGAATCATTGGTAGGAAATGTATTTTGATAATTAGCTGTACAAAGCTGTTCATACAGTGAGTGAATCAGGTCACAGAATATGGGTTTGGTTTTTCAGTGAAAAAAAAAGAAAAAAATATTGCAATTTTTAAAAATAAAAAAGGAACCCTTGAAATGTTGGACAGGAAGACTTGAGCAGTTACCAAGAGTTCTGTTCTGCAGAGGTTTTTACTCTCTCCTAAACTCCACACTCATGTCTTCAGGGCATGACTTCCCAGAGCAGTCACAGGGGTGGTCACAGCCCCAGAGAGGCCCTGGGGCAGCTCAAGTGCCCAAGTGTGAGAGGCAGGAAGGGCCTAGCTGAGGAGGGGCAGGGAATCCCCCACCTCCAGCCCTGCTGCACAGGCTGAGGAAGGTCCTCTCCAACACAGCAGCACATCGTGTGCCCTTGGGGACTGGGTTACCAGGGCTGTCCCCAGGAATGGACTGGCCAAGGAGGGCAGGCAGACGCTCAGGGGTCAGGAGGGTCATCACAAAACTGAAGTTTGGGGAGGTTGGGGGTAACTGGGACAGGGGAGCACAGCCTGCAGCAGAGATGGCCAAGGGCTCTGGCCTTTGTGCCCTTGGCTCTGGCAGCTGCCTCTGCCACTCAGGCCACCACAAGTAACTTTCCTTTGTCTCGCTGTAATCCTGGCCTGCAAGGATCTGCTCTAAGGAGTCCCTGGGGAGGCTTTGTCAGTGCCTGCCCTCAGTGGGGCCCAGCAATACTTCAAGGGACTGGGAGTTTGCCTTCTGACTTCCTGAGCAGCTTCTTCAGTGTTCTCTCCATAGCTGAAGACAATGGACTTGTCTGTAAACATGCTGTGGGGCTCATTAAAATACAGAAAAACAAATTATTTTCCTTCCTTTAATTGTCTTCGTATCTTTCAACAACTAATTGGTGTTTATTTGCAGTTTTACTAAGTAGAAAAATTTTAACATAGTCATCACAAAAATATATTTTTTTGATGAAAGGGATTGATTTACACAGAAACTTGATATGCAAGAGGGTCAGGATACAAAGGATTTGGACACAAATATAAGGAGGCCAAAGAGATTAGTAGAACCTAATCATTGACCAATTAAACAGTTATCAAGTGATTCAATAGCATTTGCTAGAATTTTAACAGTGACTGAATTATAGATTCACAATAACAACATTCACATCACAGTCAATTCACACCTACACCCAGGCAGAGATGTGTGGACACATCAAGATCTGGGTGTGTAAAAGTCCCTCTCCAAAATTCTCCTGGTTGTCAGTGAAACACCCCCACACATCCCTTTGTGTTTCCCAACAGAGAAGGTTCCCTGAGGCCCTGCAGTGTCAAATGGCCCCTTTATTCCATGAGTTTCCTTGGCTGCAGCATCAAAAGGATGACTGAGGGTTTTCAAGCATTGGAACAGAATGTCCAGGGAAGAGGTTGAGTCACCACAGAATCACAGAATTGTTAAGGATGGAAAAGACCTCTGAGATTATGGAGTCCAACCATTAATCCAACACTGGCATCTTCACCACTGAACCATGACCCCAAGTACCACAGTTCAATGTTTTGTGAACACTTCCAGGGATGGTGACTGCAAGACCCCAGGTTTGAGCTCTGAGCTCATCGAAGGGGTTTTACTTTAAAACAATATAGAAGACACCAAAGATATCCACGCTCCAGATATCTGAAAAGGACCTTTAGTTCTTTTAATACCTTTAGGGATACCAGAAAGGAGAAGGTGCTGCACAAGTTTTCTCAGGGGATCGAATATCACACTTTTACTGGCAAACTTCAGAAAATAGGGGAGCTTGGCAAAAGGCGAAAGGGCAACATTCAACCAGAACAGAGCATTCCCCAAAGCACTGACTGAGCACAAGTCAAGCCAGACAAGTCAGCTGGATGGTTTATTGACAATATGTCCCGAGAGGTGTCATCTCCCATGCAATAGAAACCCCTCCCCCTGCATTAGGAACACTTTGAACTCATGAGGTGTTCAAGCGGAGCAGGAAAATGAACCCCAACTTTCCCAAAGCCCAGAGCCAGAGAGAATCAAGCAAGGAGGCCACAGTTGCAGAGCAAAGGTCCCCCCAGTGCCTGTGTCCCTGTGGTCGCTGAGGCGGCAGCGCAGCCCCGAGGCGGTCCCAGGTCCCGGGGCAGCCGGGGCAGAGTCGCGGCCGCGCGAGCGCCACCAGTGGCAGTGACTGCGGCAGCCTCGCAGGAGCGGCGGCTCCGGGCACAGACGCCGCGGCAGCCGCTGTGGCAGCGGAGCAGCTACCCCGAGGCGCTGCAGGAGCGGGGGCTCCGCTTCGAGACGCCGGCAGCAGGGGAAGCTGGTGCCGGGCGGCTGCAGGGCAGCGCAGTCCCAAAGCAGCAGCGGGGCAGCCTCGTGGCAGCGGCAGCTCCGGGCAGACGCGGCCCCGGCCCCGGCCCGGCGGGGCCGCGGGCGCTGAGGGGACGGCGCGGCGGCTTCGGGGGCAGTGGCCGGGGACTCCCTCTCGGGGCAGCCCCGGGCACCAAAGAGGAGCAGGGCCCGCCCTGGGATCAGCTTTGTGCTCTGCAAGTTCTCACGGCATCTCAGCACGGGCTGCGAGGGGGAAATGGAGCTAAACCAGAACAGCCCCTCGTGGAACCGAGTGCTCACTGGGACACTGCAGGGCCTCCTGCAATCGAGGGGCCGCTGGGACACTGGGGAGCCTCTTGGAGCCAAGGGAACCCTGGGATCATTGGGAACAGCGTGGAATCAAGGGGCCACTGTGACACTGGGGGGTCTATTTGGAACCAAAGGAATTCTGGGAAAAAGTCATCATCATGGCTGGGCTTTGCGAATGAAGATTTGAGAAGGCCTCTACCCACACTTGCTGCAAGTGCACTGATGGCTAAAAAGGCCAATGCAAGATAGACAAGTCCGGTTGCAGAAGGTACAGCAGAAAGACTCCCCAGGTGATATCGATGAGACGCGATTCTTTCTGCATTGTCTTTTCTCCTCGAGAGTGATCCTGCGTGTGTTCTCAAAAGCAGCAGCAGCGTTATAGATGGTGTGTCTCCAGGTCTCCCGATTGGAGACCAGAGTAGACCAATGGTGGTGATCAATATGGCCAAGGCTGAGGGATTTTTTTCAGGCAGTCCTTGTATCTCCTCTTCGGGCCTCCTCTCTCACAGCAGCCAGTGGCAAGTTCCCCACAGAGCACAATCTTAGGGAGGCAGTAGTCCTGCATCCTGGAGACGTGCCCTGCCCAGCACATCTGTGTTCTAAGCAGCACGGCCTCAATGCTCGTGACTGCTGCCTGTTCAAGGACAGATATGTTGGTCACAAAGTCAGTCCAGTGGATGTTTAGGATTGTACGGAGGCAGCGCTGATGGAAGCATTCTAAGAGACGCAAGTGGTGGAGGTAAATGACCCATGATTCAGACCCATATAAAAGAGTAGACAGTACAATGGCTCTGTAAACGCTGATCTTAGTACTTTTCTTCAGGTGTTTGTTTCGTCAAACTCTTTTATGGAGTTTACCAAAAGCTCTGTATGCCTTTGCTAACCTGTTGTCTATTTCTACATCAATCTTACTGTCCGAGGAGATGATGCTTCCCAGGTAATTAAACTCTTGGACTGATTTGAGCTCTGTTTCACCAATGGTGATATAGGGATGTACATATATACATATATATATATATGTGAATATATAGGTGAATGACCCTGCCATTGTAAACAGTACACACCATGGACTGAACTAACTCAACAAGTATTTTTTAAAGGGATGGTCAGTGACCACTGAAACAAAACCTTTGTGTGTGTAGTTATGTGTGTGTATATATGTGCTTATATGTATGTAGTGGGAATGTGTGTCTATGTATTTTATATAGTTGAAAACTGTAAATGTGAGCATTATGAAAAAAAGGAATAGAATACAGGTGTGGATAATGTCATGGTTGCAGGAGGTTTTGAATTTTACTCCCTTTTCCAACACTGTTTTGGAGGGATTGTGTCCTTAAGGATGAATTTTCCCCCTTTTTCTGCTAGGGCTGGACAGGGAGGGGAAGGAGAAAAAAAAGATGGGGTGGCAAATAGAACTCTTTTTCTCTTGCCTGGAGCCCGGGGCTGTGCCTGGAGAGTCCCCGCAGTGCCGTCCTGCCCCGGGGCCCTGCTGCTACCGCCCCGAGCGCTGAGCTCGCTCAGCACAGCGGCCAGGGAGAGCCCCAGAGTGACCCTGACCCAGGCACTGGCCCGGGATGACTGCAGTGCCTGGACACTGCAAGAGCCGCCACATGGACCTGCTGCAGTGCCACCAACCCCAGGTCTGCTGCAGTGCCACCAACTCTGACCTGCTGCAATGCCCAGGATTCCTTAGGTCCCATGAGGCCCTAGACAGTCCCAATGGCCCCTTGATTTCATGAGGTTCCACAGTGTCACAAGGTCACCTTGGTTCCATGAGGCACCTCAGTGTCACAATGGCCCTTAGTTCAGTGAGGCTCCAGAGTGTCCCTGGGTTCCTTTGGTTCCCTGAAATAATGCAGTGTCACCATTGCCCCTGACACCGTGAGGTAATGCACTGTCCCAGGGTTTCTTTGGGTCCTTGAGGCTCTGAAGTGTAACAGTGGCCCCTTGATTCCTTGAGGCTCCAGAGGGTGACAACAACCCCTTGATTCCATGAGATTCCATGTTCCAGCATTCCTCTGATTCCCAGAATTTTGGCAGTGTCCGGGGTCCCTTTGTTCCCATCAGGTTCCTTTGTTTCCATCAGGCCCTGCCATGTCCGAGACTCCCTTTGGTTCCTGAAGGGGCTACTGGGTCACAATGTACCCTTTATTCCATGAGGTCCTGCCATGTCCCAGGGTTCCTTTGGTTCCATGGGGTTCCAAAGTGCCAAAACTGCCTTGTTCCTCTCCTTCCAACATTTGTGGGCCCATTGTGTCTCTGCCTGGGATGGAGCACGGTTGTGTTTGTGCAGGAATGGATCCATGGCCATCCTGCCCACTGCGCCAATGGAATGCTGCAAACACGGCACTGCAGGCCCCACCCTGGAGGCAGGAACAGTCTGGGAACTCCAGGCCTGCTCACATTCCCAAGAGCCAGGCGGGCTCACCAAGAGCACAAGGGGTTGAATGCAGCCCCTGCAGCTCTCTGGGATTGCTGGGGACAAAGGCAGGAACTCAGAGGAGCTCTGCAGAGCCTTGACAGTGCCACTGCAATCACAAGCTGCATTGCCCGGCTCAACACTCAGCACAGCCAAGGCCCCAACACTTCCTGAAAGGTGTCCCTTCTGGGGAGGGCCGGGGGACAAATCCCTCCCTCTGTCCCTTCAGATTTGATGTCCAATTCTCATACCCCACTTAGGGACAAAGTCAGGGGACATTATATACCTCAGTAACCAGGACTCTGCAAATACCTTTTTAACCAGGACTGTGCAAAGTGCTGTGGGTGGGACTGTGGTCCAACCTTCCATTTCTTATGTGGGCACATTGTATAGAATATTTCTTGGTAGGAGGTGCACTTGGTTTTATAAAACATCTCTGGGTATCAAGGAGAAGAATGAGATCATGCAGCTTCCACCCCACTCCTCGTTCCCCCCTGATGCCGTGGCAACCCAGTCCAGGACTGTCATCTGATTTCTGTGTCTGTTCTGATCTTCACGGGCCCCATCGCAGGTTGAGCTTTGCATTTCCTTCCAACCCACACACAGTCCCCAGTCTGGCAGAGTCTGGCCCCCTAAAGAACACAAGACCTGACTCTTTGGAGTTCCCACTGCAGGGGCTGGAACTTGGGTCATGATCTGTGCCGGGAGGTCCCTGGACAGAGAAACTTCTTGGCAATGGAGTTATTAGGAAAAAAAAGACAGGTTGTGGGGATCAGTGTCAGGGCATAGCCTGGGAAGTGCCTTGACCATCCTCCTGTTTTCCATGACCAGCTTTTCCATGCCCTTTTCTCTCTATGTTCTCACACCCATTCCTTCACAATCCACTGTGATTCCACCATTTCCCTTCCTTTGGTTCTTCCCTAGAGATCCCAGGACAGGTCCTGCACAGTCCCCAAATGTGCTTTCTTGTTGCCCATCATAAGTCTCAGACCCCAAGTATGAAAACCCCACCCACGTTTGTGAGGTCATCCTGGGAGGCTCTGCCAATTGACCCACATGGTGAAGCCTTCATACAGATATTTTGGAACTGGTTTTGAATTATTTTTTTACCTTTTGAACTTAGAAAGACTTCTCCAAAAGCATGGCAGTTCATGTCCTTCATATGGAAATTCTTTGGAGCAGGAGTTTGGGACTCAAAAAATCACAGAATGGTCTGGGTTGGAAGGAAGATCAAAGTTCATCTGGTCCAAACCACTGGACAGTGACATCTTCCACTAATTCAGAACACTCACAGTCCTTGACCTTGGACAAATGAAGGAATGGCACATCCACTTCTCTGGAAACCTGTTCCAGTTCTTGCCACCCTTACGTTTAAATCTTTCCTCCTATTATCCAATAAAAAACGCTTCTCTTTCAGTTCAAAGCCACTGCCCCATGTTGTGCCACTACAGGCCATGGTAAAAAGTATCCCTGTGAATTTCTTAGACTTTGAGCAGGACATTTTCATCTCCAAAGACATTACAGAGTGCCCAGAGATCTCCCCAGAGAGGGGAGGACTGTGGCCTCAATGGTGTGGAGACTGAGGACAGTACAGGTAAGCCCTCAGAGGGCTTGAAGGGAGGATTTAGAGATGGTGGATCCTTTTGTCATAGCAGAAAACAGCAGGAGAAAGAAAGAATTAATGCCAAGGGCAGCTGGGGAGGTCCAGAGTGGACAAGAGCAAAAAGGAATTGCTCTCCAAGGGCAGTGCTGTGGTGCAAGGAGAGGGTTAATGAGGGATTCAGTGGGTGGGGGAGGTAATGGGGAGATTACACGGTGTTGTGGGAACAGCGAGTGATTCCGTTAGGGGGAATTGATTTAGAGGCTTGAGGTCTACTATATAAAAAGACAAAAACTGCTTCATATGCAGGTGTTGTTATAAGTTACCAGCGATGGTTTAAAGAAATTGAGAAGACTAATGTAAAATAACAAGCCAATTTATTAGTAAGCGGTAGATGAACAATTACGGTGCGCCGGGCGGCCGTTAGAACATAAGTTCTCACACAGCTCACCCGCCTCGACCTCTCAAATTCCCCTTTTGAACCCTCTGGGTTCCCGTCTAGACATGCTCAGTACTTAGGTTCTTATTCATGCATAGTCCGGGGCATGTGCTCTTTGCACATGCTCAGTTGCAAAGTTTTTCCCATACATGTTCCTGGGCAGTGTTCCCGGCGTCGGTGGGCTGGGGACTTCTTTGTGGGCCGAGGTCTTTGCGAGGAAGATTTCTACTCTTCCTCAGTGTCCGGTAGATGAACCCAGCTTGGAACATGCGCATTTAATAGGTATTTTCCTCCCCTTCCAGGCTTATCATATTCCTAAATCACTTTTGACTCCTTGTTAAGGGGGAGCTTCTCGGTGTCTCCAGCTTGTCGGCTTGAATGGTGTTATCAGGGTACTGTAAATTACAGGGTCAGACTACCCCCCTTTTATTATCAACCTCGGGAACAAACGGCAGTTTGTTAAAAGCATTTCACAGTTATGTGGGGAATGCATAATGCATACGAAGTTTTACTAAGCTTAAAAAAAATCCCTTTAAAATATATATGTAGTCTTAACAACTATGAGAGAAATACATATAGAAATCCCACATCCATAGCCTGAAGTGTTAGTAAGCTTAACAAAAACAATCCCTCTAAAATACATATAGTTTATCACAGGTGTGAAAAGATGTATCCTGTTCTTCTCCCCTTACTGGAAGCCTGGCTAAGCTTAGGAAGTACTCCAGTAGGAATTTAGAAGACATTCAAATAAATTGCCCTCACAGATTGGTGGTTTACATTGCATAAACAGTGACAGTTACAAGAAGATTTTTGCATTTATTTAGGTTCTAGTTAACTAAAATATTCTGGTATAGTTTTTCTTTACTGACATAGCATAACTAATGTAATCAAAATAAAAAGCAGAGGTAGAATAGTTGATGGAAAGACAGAGAGGAAGGTGGAATACAAAGAGAAAACAAGAGGTTAACACTAAGATAACACTTCAAAGACAGGTGAGGGAGGTCCAGACTAATTTCTACAGTCTGATTTTTACTTTGAGAAGAAGGCAATTAGTGTAGTCATGAAAGTTAAAGAAACATTCTAAGAGGAGTTCTTTTTCATATAAAACAGTAGCTTTTCTCAGGACAAAGTGTTAAAGAAAAAAAAAAGTTAAACAAGATGTTTTCATGGCAGTGGCTTTACTCAACACTAGACTGCCTTTAAAACCTCTAAATTTCCAAGCTGAGCTAATAACTAGGAACCATGCTGATTGCAGATTTTTGGCTTTCAGACTATTCTGTGAGATTAATTTAATTTAGAGTCAAAACATTCGTAGATTTTCTGCATGAAGAAATGCACATTAAAAATCATAAAGTTTTTACTAACAGTGCTGTGAATCCATGTGAGGTCTTATGAAAAAACAGTGCCCTTCTGGTTTCACATAAAATGGGAATAAGAAAACAGTTTAAAGGATAAAACTAGTTCCTAGAGCCAGGTCTTATAAAGAAACAAATGGAAAATTACATGGCAATTCTCTGACTATTACAATTTGTCAAGGAATCACCATAATTCAAATACTCTGAATGTTGAGAAAATTTGAACTTAAAATATAATCCTTATCAGTTCTTTCGAACTGTTTTGTTCACAGGATGTTTGTTTAAAATATAAAGATGGGAAAAAAACCCTTATTCAATCAAAGCCATGTAGAGGAATTTGAGTTTTACAGAACCATAGAAAAGACATTATACAGAAACAGAGAAGATTATAAATTAAAGAGAAGTATAAAATTTTTATTGCAAAAAACTACATATACAGAGAACAACTTTTTGGTGTAGCAAAGTTGAAAAAGGAAAGAATTTAAAGAAAATAGTCAGAAGTCCAGAACTATGCAAAAGTAGTGACAAACTAGATTTAACCAACAAAGCCTACACTGCCTAGAAAAACCATGTTTAATGGCCAGTCTCTTCGCGAACGAAGAACCGGGGAAGGTNTTTCCACCTTCCAGCCTGCGCATTGGATTTTTTAGGTGAGACACAGTGTGCGCGGAACTGAGCCCACCCTTTAATCCTGAGGTTCATCTGCCGGGGCCAAGCACGCTTGGACGGTGGCAGCGAGGTCCTCAGGACGTAGATGGATTGCCTTACGGGCTAACGAGCTCCATCTGCCCGGGGAGGGGCCCCGACCGGGAATCGAACCCGGGTCTCTGCAGTGACAGTGCAGTGTATTTTCCCCTGGACCACCGGGGGCTCCAAACCATGTTTATCCATCACTTATTCACTGTCTCCGTCAGGGCTTGGAGAGGATGACATTTAGAGGCAAAGGAGAATAAAGAGGGGTTTGTGGAAAGGGGGGGTAATGAGGGGCATGGAGGGGGGACCATAAGGGATTTTCATTTGGGGTTTTTGGGCTTGTTGGCACACCCAATCCTCGGAAGACCCGAATACGGTCGATATAATATGTGGATTAGAGAGTGACCTCTCTCCCCAAGCTTCGATATAATAACATATTATCTTTTTCTTAGATTTACTTTTTTTTTTTTTTTCCTAGGGGATTACTCTAATGTTTTATCCTTCATCCTAATGGGTTTTGTGGGGAAATATTGGGTAACTTATTCTGTTTTCCCTTCCCATGGGATCAGAAGGATTGCTTTTCTTCTGTTCCATCATCTAAGGTGCCTTGAAACGTACACACACTTGCTTCCTCTTGGTCATGACCCACTCCCTCGCGGGCTATGGGAACTGCACTACAAGAGAGTCTACACTTGCTTGGTCTCATATCGAGACCTCTCACACAGGCACACCTTAGGATTACCTCCCCCAACCAAACGGCTCACCCATAAAAGAAAATTCTATACTTACCCCTCCCTGGGGTCTTCGTTTGGTCTTCGTGCACAACATTTTAAGGAGGTCTGCAGATTTCCTTTGCTTTATCATCCAAATTTTACTGGGTTTATTGATCCAGAGTTTGGTGAGAGCAGCCTTCAGAGTGATGCCCAAAAAGCAGATAAAAAAACTGTTTAGACAGGGTTTTATGTCTAAAGCAGCAAGGTATTTATTGATTAACGGCCGGGCAGCCTGCCAGCTAGTGCTGGGAAAACAGGCTCCGAGTTGGTTAGGTTAGAGTGAGTATTTTATACAGGTTTGGCAATGATTACAACATAGATTACAATATTCATAACAGGTGGAGTTAGGGGTGGAGATTGAGGCGTGGTCTCCATTTTGAGGAATATTATGGTGGGAGATCCTGTTTGCCTTCATCCTGGGGGCTGCTTTTTAATCCTCATCCTCACCTCACCTTGGGGACCTTTCGTTCTTTCTATTGTTCTGTGTTCTGATCACTGAGGCTTCAAGAAAGCCTTGGCTTGGGGCCTATTTACCTATTGAGATGTCACCTTGTCTCCTCTGGATGAGATTTATGGGCGCTGGGTTCTTTGTTCTATGTATCTGTAAATATTTTAGGTCTGCAGAATTTGTGCAGAAAAAGATCTCCTTTGAGCAAGGTAGAGAAATGGGGGGAGGGAGAACAGTGGGCCCCTGCAGCAAGATGCTTCAATTAACCCTTCTTCCTTCATTCCCCCCTATTCTTTGAACTTACGAACTCTTTCGTCAAGTTCCAATGAAGTATGGGTGTGGTAATTTATATTGCAGTTACATATTCAAAAGGATATTAAAAAAAACATAACTATTCCTAATACAATGATTAATGATTTTGGGGGTTTAATCCAGTCCTGTTGTGTGTATGATTTGTTGTACTTATCAAGAGTCCAAGGAATAATGTTGGAGTCTGCCAGTCCATGGTAGTAGGTTCCTTCAGGAATTCTTTTGGGGGTTCTCTGGAGTTTTCTTGACTCGGGAGTAGTGGATCCAAGCAGGTAGTTCCTTAATCCAGATCGCCATGAAGGTGGTCAGTAGCCCCTGGTGTGGTTCTTCCCACTTTTCCTGCAGAGGTTTTCCTAAAAGATTCTGAACATATACTAATCACCGGGATGAAAAGGATGCAATTTACAGTCAGGTTGTTTGTCTGTTACCACAGTGACATTTTTATTAAAATGTTTTCCCACTGCTATTACATCATTTAGCAGGATTTTAGTTACTTCTCTCTCTTTTTTGTCCTGCATGGGAATGCTTCAGGCCACCCAGAAAATGTGTCTGTCAAAACAGGGAGGTGTCTATACCCCCCTTTTCTCGAAAGTTTAAAGAAATTAATTTGCCACATTTCTGTGGGGAATTTTTCCCTGTTAATTGCCTCTTTCTATATTCTAGTCCCTGTGTTAGGGTTATTCTTTTGGAAGCAGTAATTGTCCTGTCTCTAACTGGCCCCACCCATTATCTAGTATCTTACCTTTGTTTGTCTGTATTTACCTGTGATCTGAGTCTTGGTACTCTGGCTTAAAATTAATATCTAATTCCTTTGTAACTAAAGTTAATATAATTACCTCATTAGTTCTTGCAGCAGCTAATTTAGCTTCTGCATCAGCTCTCTGGTTACCTATTTCTGGAACGGTGTTACCTTTCAGGTGTCCCTTGCAATGCATTATGGCCACTTGTTTTGGGAGTTGGACGGCTTCCAACAACTGTAGGATTTCCTCAGTATGTTTTGCAGGTTTTCCTTAGGTCGCCAGAAGTCCTTTTTCCTTCCAGATTGCACCATGAGCATGCACAACGGAGAAAGGATATTTAGAATTTGTCCAAATGTTAATTCATTGTCCTTCTGCCAGTTCAAGAGCTCTGGTCAGAGCTATGAGTTCTGCTTTTTGCGCTGAGGTTCCTGTAGGCAAAGGGTTTGATTTGATTACCTGTTCTGTTGTGGTTATTGCATAACCTGCCAGTGTCTCCCTCCATGCTTCATAAAGCTGCTGCCATCAGTATACCAGTCTTCCGCGTCTTCAGGCAGTCCTTCTCTAAGGTCTGGGCGGCTGGAATACACAACTTCGATGGTTTCCAGGCAGTCATGCTTGATGGGCTCTGCTGGCATTCTTCCTTCTAGAAATGAGGCTGGGTTGATAATGTTAGTCACTTGAATGATTATATCATTTGCCACTCTTCTGTTTCAGTACTGCTGACACAGTATAGGATATTAGAACAGTCCTTTTCTGGCCCATTGTGAGTTTTCTGGCTTCTTCTATGTTCATTATCACTGCAGCTATCCATTCAGTCTTAAGAAATTTAACAATGAAATTGTCCATTTTATACATTTTTCTTCAGTTTTAGTTGCTGTGAGCAAATCATCTACATATTGTAGAAGGCTGCCCTCTCCCTGTGGCCGTTCCCTTTGTTCCAATTCCTTAGATAATTGATTTCCAAATATTGTGGGACTGGTTTTAAAAACCTTTGAGGTAAGACCGTGTGATTTACATTCTATTATGGGTTCAATTCCCTTAATGGGTATTGTTTTCTATGTACCGGTTTTGCTCCTGATTTTAACTCTATAACTACTGGGGCAGCTTGCTTTGATTTCCCAGGGATATCTGTGGCCCACACTAAGGGGTAAGCTTCACTCACAATTTTTTCTGACAGTCAGGCTTAGGGTTTACTTGAGATTCAAGTTTGCTTTCATCAAATTTTCTTACAGTTCCCAGATTTTCTAGCAAGTCTCTACCTAGCAGGGGCTTTGGAGAATTAGGCAAATATAAGAATTGATGAATCTCCATTTCTTTTCCAATTTTATATTTTAGGGGTTTCAAAAAGAAAGCTTTTTTTCTGATTGGCCTGTGGCTCCCATTACTTGAATAAATTCATCACTTTTTGGCACTAATTCCTGATTTAAAACTGAAAATGTAGCTCCAGTGTCAATTAAAAGTCCATTTCTTTTTCAATTTTCCCCTAGCTCCAATTCAACCAGTGGGTCTGCTCAGGGCAAGGCTGCCAGCCCCCCCTCACTCAGTACCCTGTAAGCAACAACAGCCCCTCCTGTGCCTGTATCTCTACATGTTAATTCAGGGCATTCTACAACATGCACACTGGTTCTGACCCAACCTTGTTTGTCAGGGAGGTAAACTTTACATCTGTTACACAAGGCTTGTACCAATAATTACAAAATAAACACTTCTAGGTCTTATTCAATGTGGTATGCTTATAGTTAACTGTTCAGTACTACTTCCCATATAGCAATTCTTGGCATGATAAGACCTTTAACTATGTGCACCTGAATGCTTCAAGGTAAGCAAGGTATATCAGTTGTTCCAAAAACAAACAAGACAACACAAAATGATAATAAACACACACACAAAACTATTAACACAATAACAGTGCCCCAAACCCCAGTTCATAAGGTGGTTTGGTTTGTCAATTGTTCAAAACTGCCCTCCATATAATAACTCAAACTTAAAAAAAAAACCTCTGATGTCACCTTGGCTCCTCTGGATGAGATTTATGGGCGCTGGGTTCTTTGTTCTATGTATCTGTAAATATTTTAGGTCTGCAGAATTTGTGCAGAACAAGATCTCCTTTGAGCAAGGTAGAGAAATGGGGGGAGGGAGAACAGTGGGCCCCTGCAGCAAGATGCTTCAATTAACCCTTCTTCCTTCAAGAGCAGGGCTATCCGGAGATAGGGCGCCTCCCTGTCTCTGCAGGAGTTCAGACCAAAGCAATTTGGATTCCTGACCAATGCACCAAAATTGTAATAAGTTAGTAAGAGAATTTAGACAACTCGATTCCAATTAAACATTGATAAATTTATTAAGCAAGCGATGACAAAGCAAATACAGGGCTGGGTGTCCTGGAGGCAAGTGCCTGCCAAGGTACACACCGAAAATGAAGTCAATGTCTCTCTTTATACATGTCCGTGGCTGTGAAGTACATGTTAATTGCTGTCTGGCAGTGGCTTTTCGGATGTAAATTTGGCTTGCGGCTTGAGTTCAAGTGGTCATCTGGTACTTATCAGAGATGAAAAGGTGCAGCTCTTATCAGTTGTTTATTGACACTTGCTTGATTGGCAAGCTGTCTGTGAAACTTATCCTGTCTAATTACAACAAAAAGTTTTCTGACTCCCTACATAAGATTTTATGAACAAAGTTAACCCGTCTATTACAATAGGCAAGTGCAGAACACCCCTGATCACAAACTCCTCATCATGATGCCATCATGGAAACCCTGCTTGTAATAAAACCGTTTAATTTATTTCTCACAGCCTCATGGAACCAAAGGAATCCTGAGAGTTTTTGGAACCTCATGCAATCAAGGGTCCATTTCTGGCAGGATGCTCTGCTCTGGTAATACCTAAAAAATAGTCAGAGAATACAAACAGTGCAGAGTCTCTGTGGTGAGTTACTGCTGGTGTCAGTGGTTTTAATGCTGAATTCTGCTAAACCCAAAATGCTTCATGAAACTTCAAACACATCACCTTCTTTTTGAAGTAGGATTGGACAGATAGGCTGCTCCCTGGCCTGGAACTATGACTGGCAGTCAAACCATTTCTAACTATAAAAGCCTCGTTCAACTTTCATGTGGCAGATTCTTCCCCAGACTTCCTTGAAGTGTGTGGAGTTTCTCCCATGAAACAGGGACAGCTCTTCATGGTAACCTACCTAGGGGTTGAGTCAAAGGGAGAGAGCTACCCCCTGTCCTTTTGGGATGAGTTACCTCAATCTCTACTTCAGGATTGTTTCTTTTTACTGCCCTTGATCTAATTGCTTTAATAGAATGATTTTGCTAGACTGCACTGTCCTATCTTACACTATACTGCTAGGAGTTTTTGGCTTTTATACTGTGTTGTAAATGATTCTGTTTAAGGTCTTTTGTCTGTTCACTTGTCTGATCAATTTTCGGTTAAGTTGTAATAATAAATAGTTCATTTTATAGAAATATTTCTGATTTGCCAGCACTAAAACCTGCAGGACAGAGTGATTTATTAAAACCTCAATAATTCCTTCAATTTAAACCACAATCTGAGCCTGAGATTGGATCCAGCCACAGCCAGTCTCCTCTCTGAGCAGGAATTTAGAAAGCAAGGGGGTCCTTTCTGCCCCTTGTAGCTCAAGGAGAGGCTTCTCCCAGAAACTTTGTCTAAGCCTTCCACCCCCACCCCCAAGCCGTGACACACGGGCATGTCTTGTCCATGCAGGGCAAACATGGACTGCTGAGCTGGTCATTTGCTGTCCCTCCTTGGAGGGAAGAACAACCTCCCTGTCCTAGGGTGAGAGGCCAGTGCTGGGAATGGCGCTGATTGTGCAAGGGCACTGCTGGGTGCCCCCACCCTGAGCCCTCCACACTTGTGCTGCTCCTGCTGTTTCCCTCTGCAGGGCCTTGTGTTGGGCACAGCCTGTAGGGCAAACTGCAAAGGAGATGGAAGCTCTCAGGCCCTGCCCTGAGGAGATGCCCCTGCAGGATGGCAGTGCTGCTGCAGAGGTAAGCTTTGTGCCAGCAGTGCCCGTGGCCTGTCCCTGCCTGCAGTCACTGCCCAGTCCTGCAGCAGGACTGGCCCCGACTGCCTGAGCACTGAGGCCTCAAACAACACAGGGCTCTGCAGGACAGTGGGCAAGAACAGGAGGAGGAGGCCCCTGAGGAGAAGGGTTCCTGCTCCCTGGCAGGGTTGCTCTGCTGGGACTTTTGTCGCCCAGCTCTGCAGAGAGGCATCGACCCTGTAGCTCCAGAGAAGTCAGAGAGGAAAGATGTCAGGGAAACTAGTCAATGCAGAGTTCTTTATTTTGTTTAAGCACACAGGGAGTGAAATTCCCAATCTGTACAGCTTCTGGGCCAGGCTAGAAAGGCAAAAAATGAAAAGAACATGGTGTTTATATGTATAAAATTATATATACATATATATTTCTATATATAAAAATATCCTGGTGTAAACAAATTCTCACAAGAATAACGAAACAACCAAATGCTTAACAGATACTAAAAAGAATGAGCCAGATTTCCCTGAGGTACCCTGAGTGTGAGCAGGAGAGCTTGAGGACCTGAGGGATTTCACAGAAGAACTGGCCCAGGGCATTGCCCAGCACAGGGGCAGGGAAAATGTATTGGCTCTGTGCAGCAGAGAATTGAGAAACCCAGTGGCCCAGGCAGCTGCTGCCATGTGGGCACAAGCTCTGCTGCCCAGGAGGGTCCCGTAGTGCAGGGGTTTGCAGATGGCAACGTAGTGGTCATAGCACATGATAGTCAGGAGGGAAAACTCTGCTGTGATGAAGAACAGAAAGAAAAAGGCCTGTGCAGCACATCCTGTGTAGGAGATGGTTGTGGTGTCCCAGAGGGAGCTGTGCATGGCTTTGGGCACAGTGGTGCAGATGCAGCCCAGGTCTGTGAGGGAGAGGTGCAGCAGGAAGAAGTCCCTGGGGGTGTGCAGGTGCTGGTTGCAGGCTACAGCACTGAAGATGAGGCCGTTGCCCAGGAGGGCAGCCAGGGAGATGCCCAGGAAGAGTCAGAAGTGCAGGAGCTGCAGCTCCCTCCTGTCTGAGAATGCCAGCAGCAGGAACTGGGCCATGGAGCTGCTGTTGGGCATTTGCTCCTTCCTCAGAGTGTTTGGATCTGTTGAGGAGGAGAAGTCAATGCTGAGTTAGACCAGGCTGCTGCAGCCAAACAAGACACCTCTCACAGCCACCCCACTCTCAGGCTCTCTCTCCTCACTCACACCTCCCTGCAACTCCCTCTCCTGAACTCTGGCTGTTGCTGCCTGAGGGCACCACTGGAAGCAGGAACTCTGGGATGGACTCTCAAGGACTCCTTCTTGCTCTGCTGTCAGAGGGAACTTGGAATGCAGGGTGATGTAAAATAAAATGTGCTCCTGATACATCCAAGAGCTTCTCAGCTTTGCTGTTTCCAATTTGCCCAAATGAAGGACTGAGCTGAGAGAATTCTTTGTGTTTGTTCCCCCACTTGCACCTGCCAACCTTAGGAGTGGTTGTAGATGTTGGAAATCCCTGACATTTCCATTGCACTGCAGGTCAAGTCTTGTGGGTTCTGAGGGCACAGGGATGGTCCCTCAGTGCAGAGAGAAGAGCTGCTCTGCCCATCAGTCTGTGCTCAGCTGCCCTGTGCTGGCAGCTTGGAGCTGCAGGAGCATCACACTCAACTGTTCCCCTACACAGAAACTGCACAGATAGCCAGGAATCTGTGTCCAAAGAACAGATTGACACACTCCTCACCTTTTCATCTCTCCCCTCCCAGAGTGAGACACAAAATGCTCATTGCAGCTGCCCAGAGCATTTCCATGGAGTTAGTGCTGAGGAGTTTTCTCCACAGGGATCCTGTGCAGCACAGAGATACTATGGCAGAGCTGTGCTCTTCTGGAGAGCACCTGCAGCCCTGCAGGTCAGCTGAATAGACTGAAGTTGCCTTGAGGGCACTTGGGTTTCCACAGACACACCCTGCACTGGCTGGGAAGGGGCAGGTGTTGGCAGTGGATGTGCTTCCTGAGAAGGGCCCCTGCAAATGGCAGCAGGTGCAGCTGAAGCTGGGAGGAGCCCGGAGCCTGCAGCTGAAGGGCCCTGCCCAGCCGTGGCCTGCCAGGAGGGCTCACTCCTTCCCCCCACCCCTTACTCCTTCCCCCCACCCCTTCTCCCTGCAGGGCTGTGGCAGCTCCTTGGCTGTGCTGAGAGCTGCCCCTGGCAGGCAGCAGAGTCCCTGCCCCAGCACACACAGCCCTGGGGGGCAGGACCCTGCTCTGCCTCACAGCCCTGGGCACCCCTGGCTGCACCCCCACCTTCCTACCCCACAGCCAGCCCTGGCACAGGGAACCTTCTGGCCCTGGGCCTCTGATGGGGCAGCAACAAGTCCTGCTCTGCAGCAACTTCTCCTGCTGCCCCCCAGCAAAGCCAGCAGAGACATCCTGACAGCTCCTGCCAGGGCTGACATTTGGCAGCTGCAAGAACCACTTGCAGCAACTCACCTGCACTGCTCTGCAGCCACAGCCTTTCCATGCCAAAGGCCTGCCAAGGTTCCTACCTGAGGAGCTCTGCCCTGTCCTCCCAGCCCAGGATCCCTTTCACCTCCTTCTCCCTTCTCCTGTCTGCCCTTGCTGCCTGCAGCTCCTGCCCTGCTCTGCCATAGGGCCACTTCCTCTGCCCTGCAGGGACTGGGAGAGTCCTTCTGAGAGATCCTACAAGCTGTGGGATGTGGCAGCTTTAGGAGATCCCTGCAGGAAGGGAAGTTTAGGTGTCCTATAGCCAGAGAGGTATCCATTCAAATCCTTTGAAGGTTTCTCCGGTCATGAGAGCTCAGTCCCCTCCCAGCTCAGGCTGCCTCTCACCTCTCTGCCTTCTCTCCTGTGCCCTGGGTGCTGCAGGTAGTGCCCTCAGCCCTGCTGGGCTGTGCAGAGGAGCTGCTCACCAGCAGAGGTGTGTCTTTGAAGCTCTTCTCGGTTTCCAGGAGCTCCCTGTGTGCCAGGAGCCCGGCCCAGCTCAGCAGCACAGCAACAGCCCCAGGCATTTCATCACCCTCAGGGGCATTGGGGATGAGTCCCTGAACATCAGACCCTGAGGAGAGTTGCAGGAACCTCTTGAGAAACCAAAGTGAGATTTAAACTACAAAGTTTCTTTTACTGTAATGGGTCCCACTGATGAAACCAACAGAGAAATCATCCCCAGGATCTTCTTAAGGCACAAACCTTAAAATCGTGATGTCAGGACAGAGAATTACAAAATCATCAAGGTGGAAGAGACCTTCAAGATCTTTTGGTCCAACTGTCAACCAGAACCACCATAATCATCCCTAATCCATGTCGCAAAGTGCAATATGCAGATGCTGTCTGAACATTTCCAGAGACTCCACCACCTCCCTAGAAATCTTTTTCCAGTGCCCAAAAACTCAGTGAAAAAGGAATTTTGTAATATCTAATCCGAACCTCACCCCAAGGATACTTAAATCCATTTTTTCTTCCTTTCACTCCCAGCCTAATAATAGAGACCAATGCCCACCTCACTAAAATCTTGTTTAGGATTGTTGTATAGAGTTTTTTTTGCACTGAGGGGCCAGAACTGGACACAGCACTCGAGGTGGGGCCTCCTCAGTGCCCAGCGCAGAGGGACAATCACTGCCCTGCTCCTGCTGGCCACCTTGTTCTCCATAAAGGCCAGGGTGCCCTTGGCCTTCTTGCTCCCCTGGGCACACTCTGGCTCATATCCAGTCACTGTCAAGCAGCACTCCCAAGTCCCTTCCTGATGAGCAGCTCTCAACCCCCTCTGCCCACAACCTGGAGCATTCCAGGGTCTTGTTGGGACCCAAGTGCAGGGCCTGACACTTGGCCTGATTGATCCAGCCTTTCCAGATCTCTGTGCAGAGACATCCTGCCCTCCAGCAGATCCACACTCACACCCAACTTCATGGTATCCACGAATTTTCTGAGGGGACACTCGTTTCCCTCATCCAGAGCACCAATAACGATGTTAAACAGGAGCAGCCCCAACCTTGAGCCCTTGGGAAACCCACTAGTGACCGGCCCCATCTGGATTTAGTTCCATCCCCCACCACTCCCTGGACCATCAACAAGTTTTTACCCCAGCAAACAGTTCCCTCGTCCAGACCATGAGCAGCCAGTTTGTGCAGGAGATGCTGTGGCAGATGGGCTCAAAGGCTTTCTTGAATACTGGAGAGACACATCCACACCCTTTCCCAGAAGGAGACCAGGTTGGTCAGGCAGGTTCTGCCTTTCTCAAACCCACGCCTGATCCCCTGGATGTCCTGCATGTGCCATGGGATGGTGATGGGAGAAATAGAAACTTGACTCACAGTGTCCCAGAATGCCCAAATAAGGAACAGTGTAATCTTAGAGAAGTCCTGGAAAATTAGATCAGGGATGTAAACCAAACTAATAGGGTGTAAATAGGATCTGTGTTCCCAGATAAGATGAAGAAGAAATGTAACAGTTTCTGGTGGTGGAACACGATCATGATGTGCCTGCTCAGGAAGTGAGGGCAAGACAACAACCTTTGTACCTGGAAGGACCAAAGGACCTCCAGTCTGTGAGACTCTGGTGCACATGAGCAGTGAAGATCCTTGGCAGGATTGGTTGAGAGGGTTACCTGTTGGGACATGTTACAATTCAAAACTGCTACTTAAGCCTTTGTTCTCTCTCAGTAAAGCATTCTGTTACACACCGTATTAGTGTCTCTTGGTCCATGCAGACTACTTATTTCTTATATTATTAATATTACAACAGTTCTTTCCACATCTCGGCTTTGGGAAAGGTCGGGGAAGGTTGGGAAAGGTGTTAACAGGGTGGTTTTGCCTGAGGTGTTAAATGTGGGAGTGGGTCTACCTTCACAATTCCCAAGAGGAGAGATGGCAGAAAGCTGCCCTGCAAGTTGTATTTTAAAGAACAGGAAAAGAGACCGAGAGTAAGGGGTTTCTTTCCTGGAGGGCAGGGCTGTCGTTCGCTTGCAGGAACTCCGCATTGAAATTGTCAGTCCAACTCCCAAATTTGAATCTGGACAAAGATTCCTGCCAGACAAAAGGTGACAGGACAGAAAACTCTTGCTGCCCATGGAGTGCCCAGGGTGTCCCACACACTGCACCTGAAACCCAAACATTATAGGCTTTCTTTCCCGGGGAAAGGGCTGTTGTTTGCTTTTAGGAGCCCTGTGCTAAAATTGCCCTTTCAACTTGCAAAATTGAACATGAATGAAGATTCCTTCCAGACAAAAGGTGGCAGGACAGAAAGCTCTTGCTGCCCATGGAGTGCCCAAGGTGGCCCACCAACTGCACCTGAAACCTGAAGGTTACAGACTTTCTTTCCTGGGGGAAAGGCTGTAACATCACAAAGGGGCCCATGGCAGATGGGTGGGGCTGCACTGTGACATTCTGTGACATTGGTTCTTTGGTTTCCAGTGTCTATTCCAGAATGGAGAGGATGGGCCGGGACATCACAAAGGGGCCCAGGACACACGGATGGGGCTGCATTTCAGGTTTTTGGGGTTTTGGCTTTTTAGTTGCCAGGGACTATTCCAGAATGGAGAGGATGGGCTGTGACATCACAAAGGAGCCCTTGGCACACAGATGGGATTGAACTGTCACATGGTGAGGGCTTGGTTTTTTGGCTATTCCAGAATGGACAGGATAGACTATGACATAACAAAAGGGCTCAAAGCACATGGGTTAATCTGCCTGTGCTAGTGTGGGGTGTTGGTTCTTTGGTTGCCAGGGCCTATTCTGGAATGGAGAGGATAGGCTGTGACAAGTAGTGCCTGTCAAAACTGCAAGGATAGACCCACAAGAGTCTTACATGGGGGATATTCTCTGCTCTGCCCTGCACACCCCAGTGCTGGGGTCAAAACTCAACCTCTCCTCTTCCCTCTCCTAAGGGGCTTCTTCTTAGAAATCCCCTTCCCTACGCTCATTTCAAAAGCCCTCCCAACAATTCCCAAGCCTGTACCTGGCTCTCATCCCCTCTCTGGGTCAGAGCCCTCGATTTATCTCTCAGAGAGCTGGGCCTGTCCATCCACCTTCCAAAAGCACGTTCCTTGGGCTGGCTCAGGGGTTCCTGCAGTCACACCAGGCCCTGCCCAAGGCCCTCCCAACGAGGGCTGGGCCCTGGAGGCAGGGGGTGATCCCTACCCTGGCATGGTCATTCTTCCCCAGCCCTGTCTGGCCCAGCTTCCTCCCCCCTGCACACTCACCACTGGCACAGCCTGCACTGGGGCAGCATTTACTTCTTGGGCCCTTCAGAGTTGCCCCCATGGGGACACTTCCGTTTTCTGTGCCAGCACCAGAGCCAGCCCAGCCAGTCCTGCCCCTCGTCCCCAGCCCGGCTCACTGACTCCAATTGCCCCTGGAACCCAAGAGCCAAAGGCTGACACCCCCAGAGTGCAGCCCTACCCTCTGCAATGGGGCCCCAGGGGTTCCCTTTCCCAAGCAGCCCCTGCAAACCCTTGTCAGAGACAAAATGGGGTGCCCCGAGTCCTGGATGCTTTTAGTAAAGAGCTCGAAACATTTCTTCAATAATGGAGGGGGGTGACTTTTTTATTCTTGACGTTTCCAGTTCTCCATCTGGGGGCAGGATGTCCTCTAAGCTGATGTTTTATTCCATTTGGAGTGAGTGCAGCCTCAGAGGGCTGAGCCCTCTCTGGTTAGGCTTGACCTTTCCTGGAGAGCCTCAGGCCTGGCTGGGCTGCCCCAGGCAGACATTGCAGGAAGAAGAGTTCAGGCTGTCTGTGTCTGGTGTCCCTGGGGCTCAGCCTGTGCCCCATTCCTGCCCAGGGGTTGAGCCCAACTCTGCCTCGGGGCCTTGGGCAAAGGGCTGGTGAAGGAGAGGCCAAGGATCCTTGGGGCCTGCCCAACTTTCCTCCTCCCTGAGGGCTCCCAGTCCTCTCCTGACACCCTGTTGGCCCCAGGCCTTGCAGGCTCCGGGCTCATGGCCCGCAGGCACCATCCCACCGGCCTAACCCCCCTCCTTGCCCTCTCTGCAGCCGCTCCTGCCTTTTATGGCAAGGCACCATCCAAGGAAAACCCTGGTTATCAGCAATGGCACCTGTGGGACGGCTGCAAGGGTCGAGTGTGCCAGGCAAGAGCAGGAGCACAGAGA
>NW_020956550.1:57807-64654 GCF_003031625.1 Empidonax traillii
TTTATGATGTAATCTTATGCTCTAAACTGTATAAAAGAACTGTACTGATTGTACAAGAGAGAGTTCTTTGTCCAGGGCGACCTGGGAACTCTCCAACGCGTTGCATTCAAATACCTCCTGCTTTAAAGAAACAAATCTTTATCTCTAAAGCAGTCTCTCTGTGCTTTTTTGGGGCAAAATTTAGCTTCAATTGGTGACTGCGGCAGGACACCCTCTCTGTCTCCTGGGGCTGTGGCCCGGGGGGCCAGGGACTCTCTGGGCCCTCCCGATGGATCTTTTGTCAGTAAAGAGACTCTCAGACCCCTCGGACCTACACGCAACGGTGGACAAGATCTCCTGCTTCAAATTAAGAGGTATTTTATTTGATATATTTTTAAACCTGAGAGCGCTCTGTTAAAAGATGGGGGTGAGACGTCACTGCCCGGGGAAAGCCAAGGGGACGCCCTGGCATTAATCCCTACTGGGTTAGAGGCCCAGGTATAGAGGAGAGCGGGTTAGAGTCCTGCCAAAGCTGGGTTAGAGGCCCAGGAATAAAAAAAGGCTGGTTAAAATTCTACTGAAACTGTATCTTATGTGACTGGCTTTGTCTTGTGTGTTCATAACATGTTTAAAGTCGTGCTTTAAGAGTTAAAAAGAAAAGGGAAGAGTTTTCTGACTAAAGACATTCTCTAACTAATCTAGGATTGTTTCCAAGGTTTGGGAATGTTTCCAACCAAAGTCCGGAAACGTTTCCAACAATTACTCTTGTGAAAAGGTTTTTGGAATGCGAAGAATTTCTTGCTAACATGTTGTTTGAAATTTAAAGGTATAGAGAAAAAGTTCTGTTTACTGTTTGTAAAGGGTTTTACAAAGGTGCATTTCATAATATGTCTTACAATTTTATATGGGAAATGATAATGCACGAAATTTTGTATAGGTGAAAAACTGCGCACTTGGGTCTTGAGATAAAATTTGTCCTTGCTCACTTTGTAACTCGGTGTAATAACTGCAGGATAAAGCAAATCAAGATCTGGCGGAAACCAACACTCATAAGCAAGTATTTATAACATTTTGGCTGTAGCAAACCATATATCTTCTAACTCACAGCAGTGTCCTGTGGTAAACGTAAACTGAATACTCGGCAGCAAAGCAATATCTCACAGTCTGCAAGCGACATCTCACGACCTCACTTGGTAAAGCAGTCTGCATAAATACAAACCGAAAGGTAGGAACGTTTTATCTAAGGTATGCAAGTGTGATTGAGGGTGACTGAGACGTAGCATCTCTACGAAGCAAGAGGGAGTCCTAATCTGCGGTTCCTGTCCTTCACAAGAAGTCAGGCCAGAGACGGACGAAGCGATTGAGAATTGTGTGCATGACATATTAACACAAAGAAAGACCTGGTTAGAAATAGAGGGATAAATCCAGAAAATAATAGTGGGAGGCCAACAAAGTAAAGATATAAACATGAAAACCCCCTTAGGGTGTGTTCTGAAGCATTGGAAAGACTTAGGGGGAATTCCAGGGGGAAACATAAGTAAGAAAACACTCCTAAAATATTGTACACAATGGTGACCTTTGTATAAATTAGATGAGGATGAAAAGTGGCCACCCGAGGGAACAATTAATTATAACACACTTTTATATGTCATTAGAACAAGACAGATCCAAGACCGATTACAGCCCCCAAAGATCAGAAAATAGTTGGGAAGGAAGTAGCCCATCAAAATCAGAAAGTTGCGGAAGGGAGAGTGACTCACAGAGACTGAGTAGTCCGCAAGACTTAGGAAGTTACAGAGAAAAAAGCAGTCCACTCAGGTCGGAGATTGATAGGGAAGAAAGCAGCCCGTCACGACTAGAGCTGGAGGGTCGTGGGGAAAAGAAAAGCCCGCCCAAACTAGAAGGTAGCCAGAGTAGAAATTGTAGTACACCGTGAGATATAAGCAGCTCACGATGGTCAGGCATCTGCGAAATAGAAAGCAATATGCCAAAAACTGGGAATTATGAAAATGAAAGTAGCCCGCCGAGGTCAGGGAGCACCAGAAAGGAGAGTGGTTTCCCCGAGTTAAAATACAGTGAAGAAAATAACGATGTAGTAAACCCGGGAGAAAAAACAAACAACTCACAGAAGTTAAATATAGTCATTCAGATAGAAAATAGGAGAAATATGCAAGAAGAAGAAAACGAAGAAAGTAGTGTCTCGGGGCAGGCTGAGCGTCGTCAGCGTCTCATCCAAATACAGAAGGAGAGGCGACTGGACTGCGTAAACCATGCCAGGGGGTTAATAAAGGATGACTTGGCAGATGGTTTGGAAAGTGAGAGTGAGGAACGAAAACGGGGAAAGAGAAAAGAAAAGAGAAAGAACAGAACAGATACCGAAACCCAGGAAGAAGATCCCGGGGAGGGGACCAGTTATTCATATTACACTAGATCTGCAGCACGGAAAGAAGCAAAAGAGAGAGACGAAGGGAGTTATACGATAGCTCCCCTTAGAAGAATAATGCCTATTGCAGGGGAACAAGCACAAATAAAAGTACCATTTACAACAAGTGATTTAAATAGCTGGAGAGAAGAAGCAAGAAACTTCAGAAAGAATCCAGAGGGAGTAGCTAGGAGGTTTGAATTATTGGCAAAGAACCAAGATATTGATTGGGAAGACATAGGGGTAATGTTGTCAGAATTAACAGAAACAAAGAAGGAACTCGTATTGAAGACAGGAAGGGAGCATGCTGCATTATTACCTGAAAGAGTAGATATAATATTTCCCAATCAAAACCCAGAGTGAGATCCAAATAATCCAGTTCAATATGGGCGGCTGGTGCAATATAGGAAGCTAACAGCAATAAGTCTGCGAAATGCAATACCTAAGGCCATCAATTGGGCAATGCTATATGACGTCAGACAGGGAAAAGATGAAACCCCTTCAGAATTTTTAGATAGACTTAGGGCAGCTATGAAACAGTACACACCCCTAGACCCAGCATCAGAGGAAGGAAAACAACAGTTATTAGGACTAGTGATGGGATAATGCACCCCAGACATCAGAAAGAAACTACAAAAACTAGAACATCCAGCAAACAAAAGTTTAGAAACACTAATGAATGAGGCCTGGAAAGTTTATAATAACAGAGATAAGAAAGAAAAGAAAAAGGAAGATAAGAGACTTGCTCGGGTAGTAGCAGTAGCTGTAGCAAACCAGAATGCAAAGTTCTCAGAACCAAATGCCAGAGGCAAAGGTAGGGGCTACTCAGCAAGAGGGAGAGGAAGAGGGGGATTTCAGCCCCATCCACCCAGGATAGGATCAAATCAATGTTCCAATTGCTTGCAGATAGGACACTGGAAACGAGAATTTCCTCAACTAAGGGAAAGACCTAAAGTACTACCATTGCACATCAGAACAGTAAATGAGGGGGACCAGTGAGTCGTTCCCTAGCAGACCCACTGGTTAAAATGGAACTAGGGGGAGGTGAAAAGGAACTAGACTTTCTAATTGATACGGGAGCAACATTTTCGGTTTTAAATCAAGAGCTAGTACCCAGAAGTAATGAATTTGTACAGGTTGTGGGAGCAACGGGTCAACCAGAAAAAGCCTACTTCTTAAAACCCATTAAATACAAAATTGGAAAACAAATGGAAATCCATCAATTTTTGTATCTACCAAATTCTCCAAAGCCTTTACTAGGTAGAGATTTATTGGAAAACCTAGGGCCTGTAATAAAATTCAATAAGGATAAACTTGAATTTCAGGTAAATGATGAACAATTAATATTAGCTTTAAGTTTAACAATCAGCTGCATAGAACCAAAACCTGAAAGTCATAACATTGAACGCATTATGAGCGAAGTGTATCCGTTGGTGTGGGCCACTGATGTACCTGGGAGGTCAAAATGGGCAACTCCTATTACCATTGAATTGCTACCAGGAACAAAACCGGTAGTAAAGAAACAATACCCGCTGAGGTTAGAAGACAGAAAGGGAATTGAACCAATAATAGAAAAATTTTTAGAACTAGGATTATTGGTAGAGTGTGAATCAGATTTCAATACACCAATCCTACCTGTTAAGAAACCAAATGGGGCATACAGATTAGTCCAGGACTTAAGAGCAGTAAATGAAATTACAAAGACCTTACATCCAGTAGTAGCAAATCCATATACTCTTCTAACCAAACTGAAGGAAACCTTAAAATGGTTCACAGTATTGGACTTAAAAGATGCATTCTTTTGCCTAACCTTAGCTCTAGCAAGCCAGAAAATTTTTGCTTTTGAGTGGGAATCTGCCAAAACAGGGAGAAAGACTCAATTAGCTTGGACTGTGTTACCTCAAGGTTACAAAAATAGTCCCACAATTTTCGGAAACCAATTGGCCAAAGAATTAGAACAATGAGAAAGGCCACAGGGAAATGGTACCCTTCTACAATATGTGGATGATTTATTGATAGCAACTGAGACAGAAGAAGAGTGCATTAAATGGACTATTTCCCTGCTAAACTTCTTGGGTTTAAGTGGATATCGAGTCTCTCTACAGAAGGCACAATTGGTACAAGAAAAGGTGGTATACCTGGGATATGAAATCTCCAAAGGACAACGATCCCTAGGAACAGCGAGAAAAGAAGCCATATGCCAAATGCCCAGACCAGAGACGGTGAGAGATCTACGTGCCTTTCTAGGAATGACAGGTTGGTGCTGGTTATGGATTTATCAATACAGGATACTTGCCAAACCACTGTACAATTTACTGAAAGAAACTACGAGTACCCTAGTCTGAACTCCCGAGGCAGAGGGAGCTTTTAAGACACTGAAACAAGAACTCATGAGAGCCCCAGCTTTGGGTCTTCCAGATATAACCAAACCGTTTTGGCTATTCTCTCACGAGCAGCAAGGGATGGCTCTAGGAGTGTTGGCACAGCAGTTGGGACCACACAAAAGAGCTGTAGCTTATTTCTCCAGACAATTGGATGAAGTAAGCAAAGGCTGACCTGGTTGTCTAAAAGCAGTGGCCGCAGTAATCATAAACATAGAAGAGGCCAGAAAGCTTACGTTAGGCCAGAAAATGACTGTGTTGGTGTCTCATACTGTCTCAGCAGTGCTAGAACAAAAGAGTAACCATTGGTTATCACCTTCAAGATTCCTAAAATATCAAGCCATCCTAGCTGAATCAGATGATATAACCATTAAAGTGACTAATGTTGTGAACCCAGCCTCATTTCTAAAGAGTCCCGGCGGAACCCATCGAACACGATTGCCTGGAAACGATCGAAGCGGTTTATTCCAGTCACCCTGATCTCAAGGAAGAGCCGTTTGAAGATGCAGACAACTGGTTCTCAGATGGCAGCAGCTTCATGAAGCAAGGAATAAGAATGGCAAGCTATGCAGTAACCACAACGGAGGAGGTAATCGAATCAAATCCCTTACCTGCAGGGACTTCAGCCCAGAAGGCAGAACTAATAACTCTTACCCAAGCCCTGGAATTAGCAGAAGGCATGCAAATTAACATCTGGACTGATTCTAAATATGCCTTCTCTGTAGTACATGCTCATGGAACAATCTGGAAAGAAAGGGGGCTACTAACTGCCCAAGGGAAAACAGTCAAACATGCAGAAGAAATCCTAAGATTGCTAGAAGCGGTCCAACTCCCAGAACAAGTGGCCATAATGCATTGTAGGGAACACCTGAAAGGCAACACAGTTCCGGAGGTAGGGAATAGAAAAGCAGATGCAGAAGCTAAATTAGCTGCTGCAAGAACCAAAGAAATAAAACAACTCTAATACCAGGAGAATTAGATACAAATTTTCAACCAAATTATCAAGAATCAGATCAAAAATGGATTAAAAAGAACAAAGGCAAATTATTAGATAATGGATGGAATCAATTAGAAACAGGTCAACTAACAATACCAGGAAAATTGATGTAGCAATTTGTTAAGACAGAACATGAAAAGACCCATTGGGGCTTAGACCCACTTTATCAATATTTACAAACCCGAATAGCAGGACCAAAACTCTTTACCACAGTAAAATACGTTACATCACAATGCGAGCAATACCTGAAGAATAACCCAAATACTAAAACCAAGGTACATCAAAGAGCCATAAATCGAGGTAAATTCCCAGGTGAAGTATGGTAAATTTATTTCTCTGAACTCCCAAGAAAAGGGGGGTTTTGATACCTACTAATAGTAACTGATACATTTTCTGGGTGGCCTGAAGCATTCCCTTGCAGAACAAATAAAGAAAGAGAAGTAACCAAAGTAGAACAAGTAGACCAGCATCACTAGTGGGATATCTTTACAGGGTATTCCCCAACAGCAACACAGGTATTCCATTACCTGGTGCACCCAATACTAATTATAACCATAGCTATGCTTTTACTAACTCTCACAAACATATACCTATGGTGAAAACACAAATCCTTAGTGACAAAGACCCAAATGATTTGGGCAATGGTACAGTCGTACCAACACCCCCTGGAATTACAACTTGACGAAAGAATTCGTAAATTATAAGAAAAGGGGGGAAATGAAGCCACTCAATTGAGGCAGTCTTTGAGGCAGTCTTTGAGAAACAAAAGGTTAACTCAAACACAAAATTGTGAAAGTAGTTCCAAAACCCTCGCATTAGGAAACCACAGAAGTAATAAATTGTCTGAGGAACAGAACATGTTGACAAGATAGAACATTTAAAACATAAAACAAAGAGATAGCAACATCAGCGAATCTTAGAACAAGCCAAAAGTCAACCTGACCCTACCACACTTGCCAACTATCCAAATTAGGGAAAGATTTCAGGACAGTTCAAAAGTTTACAATGAGGAAGACCTGCGAACGACCACTGCCCATGATGAAGACTACAGGAACTCCCACCTCTAAA
>NW_020956550.1:65306-68826 GCF_003031625.1 Empidonax traillii
TTAATGAATATGCATGTTTATGATGTAATCTTATGCTCTAAACTGTATAAAAGAACTGTACTGATTGTACAAGAGAGAGTTCTTTGTCCAGGGCGACCTGGGAACTCTCCAACGCGTTGCATTCAAATACCTCCTGCTTTAAAGAAACAAATCTTTATCTCTAAAGCAGTCTCTCTGTGCTTTTTTGGGGCAAAATTTAGCTTCACCACGGCACTCCATTTGCCATGTCCAATCTTTCCTTAAACACCTCCAGGGATGGTGACTCCACCACCTGCCTGGCCAGCCCATGTCAGGACCTAATCCCTGTTTCTGCTCAAAAATTCCTCCACCTGTCCCTGACAAACATCCTCAGACAGGCAGGTTCTCGTGTCCTCTTGTCGTATCGCCTGTTGTCTCACAGAAGGGGTTGACCTCACCTGACTCCACCCTCCTGTCAGGAAGTTGTGGACAGTGAGAAGGTCAACCTCGACCCTCCTCTTCTCCGAACTGGAGCTCCCTCAGCTGCTCCTCATATGACATGCACTCCAGACGCTTCCCCAGCTCCACTGCCCTACTCTCGACCCACGCCAGCCTGTCAGTGTTCTTCCTGAATTGGGGGGCCCAGAACTGGACACAGCACTCCAGGTGTGGCCTCACCAGTGCCCAGGTCAGCAGAAGAATCCCTGCCCTGCTCCTGCTGGCCTCACTATTTCTGATCCAGGCCAGGATGCCGTTGGCCTTCTTGCCTACCTGGGCACCCGCTGGCTCAGGGTCAGCCTCAACCAGCACCCCAAGGGCCTTTCCCACAGGCACCCTTTGCAGCTACTCTGCCCCCAGCCTGGAGCTGCAGGGGGTTATTGTGGCCAGAGGCACCCAAGGCACCAAAGGCACTCTTGAACCTCATACCCATGGTCTCGGCCCAGAGATCCAGCCTGTCCAGGTCCCTCTGCACAGCCTTCCTACCCTCCAGCACATCAACACTGCAACCCAACTTGGGGTCATCTGCCAATTTGCTCATGGATGACTCAATCCCTGTGAAAAATATGAAAAAGCTGGGCCTGTTACCCAACAAGTTCTATTTCTTGACAAAGGAGCCCCCACAGCAGTGGGGAGAAATTGACACAGAAACCAGAGATGAAGACAAAACTAACACAGACAATTACTGAGACTCTCCCTGTCTAGGGAAAAGATAAGAAAAGGACAAAAATTGTGGACTAAGGATCATGCAAAGTGAGAAATCGATAACCAAGAGAAGATAGAATAAGAATTAATGCAAAGAACTACAGAACTTGTAAGCCAATGGACATGAATTCCTTTGTTTGCTAAAATGTATAAATAGTTCAAAGTTTTGAGAAATGATGTTCATGTGTTAGAGAGGAATCCCCATGTCCATTCAACTCTTGAACCTAACCAGCTGATCAGAGATTTTATTCCCTGCCTTTCGCTGACAATTTCTGGGGACCCAGATGAGACAAAGCAGCGCCGACACGGCAGACCAGAGGAACTGTTGGCCCTGCAGTGGGTACCAAAGGAGTTTCAGGGAGATCTTCCAATTCTCTGCTCTGGAGAGTTCACCACGCCTTCTTTTCTGGGAAAAAAGAGTAAGACATTAATTTAGGGTGCTTTTTTTTAAGGTATTTTTCCTGTACATGAGGAGCACCAATGGGAAGGATGCAGTGGGAGCCTGAAATGGTTTCTGTCATGGTTTGTGGGCTTGGGTAAGATTGGAAGATATTTACAGGATGCTTGTAAAATCTCATCTTTGGGAAAGGTTGGGGAAGGTTGGGAAAGGTGTTAACAGGGTGGTTTTGCCTGAGGTGTTAAACATGGGAGCAGGTCTATCTTCACAGTTCCCAAGAGAAGAGATGGCAGAAAGCTGCCCTGCAGGTTGTATTTGAAGGAACAGAAAAAGAGATCGAGGGTAAGGGGTTTCTTTCCTGGAGGGCAGGGCTGTCGTTTGCTTGCAGGAGCCCCCTGCTGAAACTGTTAGCCAGACTGCCAAATTTGAATCTGGACAAAGATTCCTGCCAGACAAAAGGTGCCATGACAGAAAGCTCTTGCTGCCCATGAAGTGCCCAGAGTGTCCCACACACTGCACCTGAAACCCAAAAGTTAAAGGCTTTCGTTCCCTTTGGAAAGGGCTGTTATTCTCTTGCAGGAGCCCTGTGCTAAAATTGCCAATTTGACTCACAAAATTCAATACGGATGAAGATTTCTCCCAGACAAAAAGGTGACAGGACAGAAAACTCTTGCTGCCCATGGAGTGCCCAGGGTGGCCCACCAATGGTACCTGAAACCCAAAGGTTACAGGCTTTCGTTCCTGGGGGAGAGGCCATGACATCACAAAGGGCCTATAGCAGATGGGTGGGGCTGCACTCTGGGGTGTGAGGCATTGGTTCTTTGGTTTCCAGGAACTGTTCTGGAATGGAGAGGACAGGCCGTGACATCACAAATAGACCCATGGCACACAGGTGGGACTTTACTTTGGGGTTGTAAGGTGTTGGTTCTTTGGTTGCCAAGGGCTATTCCAGAATGGAGAGAAAAGGCTGTGACATCACAAAAGGGCCTCAAGCACATGGGTTGGTGTAGTGGGTTGACCCTGGTTGGATTTCAAACATCTACTAAAAACCACTACCTCCCCCTCCCTCTGCAAATCCATAGAGGAGAGAAAAAAAAAACAAAACAGCTGAGGATTCCTGAGTAGAGATAAGAGTTGGGAGAAAGTTGCTCACTAATAGGCAAAAGAGACTCAAAGTAGGGATAGTACTTAAACTTATTACTATCAGAATAAAAGCCAAAGAGTGAGAAATAAAACAGTCTTAAAAACACCTTCCCCCCGCCCCTCCTTCCTTCTCAGCTCTCCCTCCTCCCCCCCCAGCAGTTCAGGGGGACAGGGAAGGGGATTGCAGTCAGGTGTTGTTTGAGTCCATCCCTCAGGCAGCAGCTCTTCCCATTCTGCTGTCCTGTGGGTTACTCTTTCATGGGGTGTAGGGGGGTTTCTGCACCCCGATGCTCCTCCATAGTCTGCAGGGGGACACCTGCGTTACTTTGGTCTCACCACGGGCTACAGGGGGACCACAGCTCTGAGTCTTTCTCCTGTTCCCGTGGGGGTCGCTCCCAAGGGAGACAGTCCTGGATGGACCTCTCCAAAGTGACAGTAGACGGTCTCCTTGTCTGCTCATTCCTCCACACTCTCTTTTCAGTGATGGCATCTTAACCAGACATGCCCCGGGAATAATTTACTTTGAAGTCTGCAATTCTTCTGTGGTTTATTAGACAGATCTCAGAAGTGCATTCAAAGTGCATATATTGTGTTAAAGGTAAGGGAGCCCCCGGTGGTCTAGGGGAAATGACACTGCACTGTCACTGCAGAGACCCGGGTTCGATTCCCGGTCGGGGCCCCTCCCCGGGCAGATGGAGCTCGTTAGCCCTGTAAGGCAATCCATCTACGTCCTGAGGACCTCACTGCCACTGTCCAAGCGTGCTTGGCCCCGGCAGATGAACCTCAGGATTAAAGGGTGGGCTCAGTTCCGCGCACACT